>NC_080589.1:19866585-20171835 GCF_029962835.1 Magnolia sinica | reverse complement strand
CTCATGGGAAGTTCCCATGAGGTCGACCTCATAGTACCATTTCCGGAGATATATATATATATATATATATATATATATATATATATAGATACACCTAAAAGTTTATTCATTTTTTCAAGTATAAGCATGTTCAAACAAGTTATTAATAAACATTTATCTATAGCCAATCCACATGTATTAACCAAATCAAATCATTATCACATCAACAACTTGCCAAGCAAACCACTTTAATTAATAATATTTAATTGAAACTACAAGTCACAAGTATGAAAAATAAAAAAAAAATAAAATCCCAAAGGTTTAGTATTAAGTAAAAAAAAAAATACAAAATACAATCATCTTTTATTAAAAGAAAAATGTAGTGTTTGCTACATATGCTACTTGTATGCTACAATGCTACATATGCTACAGGGAATTTACGCTATTTGCTAACACTATGTAGCGTCATAGTTACGTACGCTACCGCTATGCTACAGGCGCTATTCAAAACACTAGTGGGTAATAGGGTAAAAAAATGTTCACATTCATGATGCTTGCTTCTTATTTGGGTTGTAATCCCTCTCTGTTTTCTCTGCTCAGATGTATTCTTTGTTGTATTGTAACTTGTCAAGCAGTGTTTAATAAAATTAGTTTATTACCCTTCAAGAAAGAAAAGACCGTTAATTATTGGGATTGTTAAAAAAAGACCTTAATACACACTTTTAAATCATAACATCTCAAAAAAGAAGTGCACATAATAGGTTTCCTTTGTATAGGGTCCTAAGTTATGCGTTGTCTGCCTAAACTAGTGCAACTATATTCAAATTGAATGCATAACAATCAGAATGTATGTGAAATGTATGTGATGATCATTTTATCAAACACTCCTAAATGCTTCGAAATTAGTCTCAATTGACAGTTGGTTAAAGGGAAATTTCAAAAAATAATAATTTTTTTATATTAATTTTTAATTAAAAAATTATTTTTATTTTATGAAAATTGACAAGGACTTGACAAATCAGTAGATCGGCTCTCATACATGCTTGATTTCACATTTGGAGTTCAACATTGCAAGCAATTTGGGAGAAATTAGGGAAATTTCCAATTTTTCCCAAATCGGACCACCGACACTCAAATTTCGAAATTAGCGTTTTTAATGATCATTTCATCAAGTACTCCTACATACTTCGAAATTAGTCTCAATTAACAGTTGGTTGAAGGAAATTTTTTAAAAAAAAAACATGGAGAACATGTAGAACCAATGGATTTCAAAATCAATGCTCCAACTCCATGATTTTTCATGCAAAATATAAAAAACCAATGGATTTATAACCATTTGACACTGATTTAACATAATTTCCAAAAAAAAAAAAGAGGATAAAAAATTGAAAATGCTCAGTGGATCGAACATGTGGAATATTTCAGCACTACCTGTGCGTTTCGTATTGTGCAAACGGGATACAAAATATATTGTGGGATATATCAGCCGATATCGTCAATATTGAAAACATTGGTTAGGGTTGTCTACTCTTGGGTCATGGTCCACCCACAGCAGTTCGAATTTGACCAAAGGTTTGGAAACCCAAAAGCTCGAGGATCCTTTGTATATTCTCAGGCTAGGAGTAATACAATTAGCAGGCTGTGTATGACGCTTTATCTGCAGGCAATAAGAAATTGTACATGGCATATATTAACTCGAATAACCGACTAGATTGTGCAGCTCACTGTCGCCAAGTCACAACCCAAAATCAAATTGGTTGGTAACCCTAATGTTTGATTCATGGACACTTGTTTGGGGAAATAGGAACATTGGATATTTCTCATTTTTAACCGTCCAATAAATCTCCACAAATCAGAGAGTCAGTTAATGAAATAAACTTAATTTTTGGTTCATGATACATCTACACTGGGTACCATAAGTTAGACAGTTTAATTTGACTATTTGTATGCCATGTGTTCTAGTTCTAAGTGACTGTGTGTCATGCACCAACTCTGCCAGAGTATCAAAGTTTTTCTATTCTGGGACTCTTGACTCGAGTAAGTGTTTTTCTTTTTCTGTTTTCTTTTTCTCCTTGTAGATTCAAATCAGAGCAATCTATGCCATACTGTTTTCGTCATTTGCTGGCCTCGGAGCTGCATTGGCCATCAATGCATTGTTTCTTCTTGTTCTTGCTAGAAGAGCTCAGCTTATTCGGACACAACGGATGGACTCTAGTTCGGTATGATTGAAGCAGAATGAGCTTATATTCTCTACATCTTATGATAATGTTGTGTGTATATATTGATGATTGTTGTAGACCCATTTTGAGTAAAATGAGATAAGGACACTGAAAGATTTTCAACACCCAACCGCCTTCCGAATACTGTTTCCAGGATTTCCTAGTAACTATGATAGTTCCACCACTTTTAAGATGGTGGTGATTCATTCATTGTACGCATGGAATGCATGTGTGGCAATGTGGATCACTCAATAGGTCTCCAATGTCAATGGAGTGTGGCCCGAATATGCATACGATACGAACCATTTGAAATCTCCCGTTGAATTTGGACTGCTGACCGTATTTTTTTTCCTGAACTTCTGTCTGTGTGCTCCATCTACTGTGGACCCAATGATTTGGATGGTCCAGGTTTGCTGTTCATGTATGCAACGCGTCACATGAATGAGTCACCACTATTTTAGAAGGTTAACCGTTGCTGTTATATTATACTGTAACAGGTTTACAACCTGATGATGGCTGAATTTTTCTGCTGCTTTGCAACAGTAACAACCCTCATGAGAGAGAAAAAAGTGGAATATATATATATATATATATATAGAGAGAGAGAGAGAGAGAGAGAGAGAGAGAGAGAGAGAGAGAGAGAGAGAGAGAGAGAGAACAGCTAAACCCCAAAAAAAAAGAAGTGGACTTTACTACGAACCTGATGCCATTCAATGTTCCATTGAATTTAAACTGTAGTAACTGCAATTATCCAATTATGTAACTGCCATGGCATTTTTATTTTAACCTTGGATTGAAGATTAACGTAGTAGGCGCCTTTCTTTATACGGTTGCGACTAAGGTGGGCTGTCCAGCCATCTTTGAGCCAGGTATGGTCTGAGCGGGGCTTGCATCTACCAAAAGGTCCAAGATGTAGGTCGGATGCACACTCCTTCAACAGCGGTGGGCAATTGCCGATCGGCTGATCTGGGTGCAATTGCAGCTCTGATTTCCCTTAATTTTTAGACTATCTCAACATGTGGGCCCCAGTGGGTGGTGAAATACCTCCCAATAGCTTTGAATTGTAGACCATCTCCTCATGTGGGTCCCAGAGAATATGGATCCATTAAAGAGATTATCAATCCTTTAAATTGCCCAACCATCTCATCATGTGGGCTTAGTGGGTGGTGAAATACATGGGTGGAGGCAGTAAGAAAAGACTTAAAAGGACCCATGGTTTAATAAGGAAATGGTTTGTGACAGAGTAGAATGTTGAAACAGGATCCCATGTATCTGCTTCCAATTACTTGCAATAAGGCTTTCTTGATGATGATGATTCTGTTTGTTAATTTTCCATGTGAAACTCATGTGGGCCATACCACAAAAACAGTGGGGATTGGACAGCTGGGCATGACATAAGTTTTGTATGAGGATGATATTTGTGCCTACAGAGTTTATCCGAGTGGTAATAATCCTATGAAATGTTTGGATGACATAAACATCATGGTCAGCTCCAGGAAGGTTTCAACGCTGAACATTTCCGTTCCTACAGTTTCGTTTGTGTGGCCCACCTGAGTTTTGGATCTATCTGATTTTTAGACCCCTATCCTAATTTGGTCATTCAAAACGGATGGAGGGAGTGGATTTGTCACGGACATCTCTGTGGACCCCTCACAGCCCCTGGCACAGGTATATTTCTGTGCCCTGGGGGTCACAGGCAATCCCTTCCGTTTCAAATCATTCAAGCTGTACATAAAGTGGACCCCATCGTGTAGATGATCAAAGCCCAAACTGTCAATTCCACACGAGCCACGTGTACATTGAACATGGATGGTTGGCGAATTTATAAAGTAGAAGTGATCTAGTGGGTTAAATGTTTGGAAGGCTTTCCATGCATGTAGTTGCATCTGGAATTGATGGCATCCACATCACCCATCTGGACTGACCATTCAACTAGTATGCAAAAATGGGACGATCAGATGGTCCTAAACATCTGTCCTCTTTGGCATGCTATTCACTCAGGAGTTTGGATCATCTGATTAGCGTGAATTTTTCAAGGGAACCCATGAAGAGTAGACTCAACTTAAATGGGTGGTCCAATTAGGGGTGGACCAGCTCTCATGGGCTAGGGCTCGACCCACTAAACTTCACCCAAGGGCTGGGCTAGGGCTTGAAATTAGGTACAGTGTTCATCAGGCCACACTGGCACAGGGCTTATGAATAGCTCGGCCTGGCCCCCATAGTATATACTGTATAGTATGTAGGTATTGGCAACGTAGTCTATAGATTTTGTATACCAGTGTATATAGTAATATGAAGAACTATTTACTACTCTAATAGTGTGATGGGTGATACACGGGCCCTTATAAACTACCAAATTGTGAACCCCACTTTAGATGATAACAAATATACACCAATTGGACATGTAACTTATCTTTAACTTCGGGACTGAGCAAAGCCCTAGCCAAGCCTTCTTGGGTGAGGGCTAGGGCTGGGGCCTCATTAGCCCATTAGGGCTTGGACCAGGGCTAACCTCAGCCCAGCTCTAGCCTGGTGGCCTGCCCACCCTAGGTCCAATCAGTTGTGGATACATAAGATCCACATGTAACTATGTGTTGCATGCAGCCTGCTACGGATGAACATAATAGGCGATCCATTTAGTAAAAATGAGCCAAGAATTCTGCCTCAATCCGACTCATGACCCATTACCATGTGGCCCGATCCAACTCACTTAAAATCTCCAAAGCTAAGTCCAACCCATGACCCACTACAACCCGACCTATTTAAAAGTCAGCAAACCCATGCCCGACCTAACCCAACCTATTTAATTGTAATCAGGTGAGTTTTGGAATATGCGATTAAAGGTATGGCAGCTCAATCCCAAGGCTGTCTACAGGCTAATAAGACGGGGGTTGGCTTCAGCTGCTATTCACAGCCCTACAGAATCCAATTAGTGGATACATACATCATGTTGATGCACCTACTTATTTTTTCTATTTATTTATTTAGGGTTTCGTGTTGAGTCAGGCCAGGTCATCTGTACCAGCCCATTAATAACTATATCGGCAGGGTCAGGTCGGGTAGGGAGCAATCAAAGCCCAACTTGTTTACTTAAACGGGCCACATTTTCTAACCTGAATCCAACCCACCCCCCATTTATTTTAAGCCCAAGCCTGCCTCAGAAACCCATATTAACAGCCACGTCTTATTGTCTTTTGTCAACACCATCCTACTGAAAACAATTCAGATGTTAATACCATCAAGAACAAATGATTCAAAATAGAAGAAATAAAGGATAATTCATCTAATAAAACCCAATGTGAATAGATGGGGTTCCCAAAAATCTCGTAAGTTGGAAGATCGTACCACTCCCACATTCAGTATTCTTTATTTAGCTGTGGCTATGTAGACCATTGCTCCATTTTTTTATCTTGGCAGGATATATAGATCAACAGATTACGATTGTTTCATCTTGGGGAGTTTATGAGGAATCTCACACTCACATGGGAACCATCAGATGAACAATCTGGATCACCGACAAACAGGCCCCACAGTTAATCAACGAGTAAAAAACACGGCATATGAATATCATTTCCCCTTTGTCAATTATATACTGATGATTCTACATTTTCGAGTCATCCGCATTCGCTTATAACGTCCAGGTATTTTGCCGAAATCGTGTTCATAAAGAAAAAAAAGATTTATTTATTTTCATGAATTATATAAAGATATGAAAACTACGTGCTTTTATCGGAAGTCAGATAATATAAAAGAAAACTGAGCACAAAAAAAAAGAAGAAGATGCACAAAACATTACATGATTTTCCATTGAAATACAAACAAGTGTACTGTACAATATTCATTTGTACCTTAATTCCCAACCCACTTATCTAACACATTCACAATAAATACATTTAAAAAAAAAAAAAAAACCTCCCTAGGAGAGAAGAGAAGATGAGAAGCAATGATGGGAAGCAGGGGCAAAAAAAAAAAAAAAAGAAGAAGAAGAAGAAGAAAAAGAAAAAGAAAAGAAAAAGAAAAAGAAAAACCTATGTATGTCTGCTTACAGGATGAAACTGATTGCCGTCTTCATTTCTTAACCATATCGTCGTTCGGGTTCTCTTAACATGATCCGTGAAAAGTCGATGCCTGGGTCCATTAGAAAAGGAATGATCATTACAAAAGTTCAGAAGCTAATGGAAAGATACTGACTGCTCTGTTCATTTGTACTACTGACCTCTCATACTCCAATTTCTGAATGACGATTCCATTCAGTAGAAGTTCTGAACTATAAACCTCTGCACCTGCAAGTAAAATCAAACCCATGAGGCATGTTGACCAAACCTGATTGCTTGCTTAAGTGGTTGTTAACAATATTTTATGTATGTTATCTCCACATGTATCACACCCATGGTATATGGAAACATATTGATGTTGTCAATAATATCACAAATACTGGGAAACGTATCGTACTCAGAGGGGAACATTAGGAAAATAGTGGAATTTCCGGTGAAACTTTGGGAGATGTTAAAAGACATGTGATTACACGATTGGGACTTAGAAGATTAAGGGGGGACAAAAACAGAAAAGAAAGAAAAAGAAACTAAGCATGATAGTATTCCATTGTCAAGGGGACAAAACTGTGGGCTGCCAGCCAAAAAAGAAGAAGAAAAAAAGGGTGTGGCCAGTCTGTAGACCAGACAACAATAATCAACATAAACTTTTTCCACAGTTGCATTACAATTTTTAAGGGTAAAAACAGAGAAAGTTCGAATTTCCCTAATTTTCTCCATTTGCACTTTAAATATCTGTTTGTTCCTCTCAAATCTATGTTAATACATGAAAATCATGCATAGAAATGGACTTTCTTAATAGAATCCATATCCATGCTAATATGAAAACAAATAAATAAATAAATAGGTTTTTCTCAGCTTTGAGTTCCGGCCCAATTCCACTCTTCAATAATGATTTCCCCACCAAAACCGTGTTTTGATGTCAAAAACAAGTGTTGTTGTAAAACCCCCTAGGATAAGATTCCATCAAAAACAGAAAGAAAAAAAATCCAAAAAATTGAGGATTTTGTATATTTTTTATTTTTTCAATTTCTGATTTTCATACTAGCTAGTTTGCAACCGTCAATACATGGGATAGTATCATGCATCGATTATACAATGTATTTATACTAAAGGAGGAAAGCTGATATCTCGGGCTATTTTCGATATCTCAAGATATTGGTAGGGGTGTCAATGGGCAGGGTTGGCCCATTGGACTTCCAGGCCTGGCCTGCCTCAGGCTGGGCTTGGGCAGAGTAACGGGCCCAAGGGCTGGGCTCAGGCTTAAAAATCAAGCCCGTTTCAAAATGGGTCAGGCTTGGACATAGATGTCCGAAAGCCCGTAAGCTTGGTTTGTAATTAGTGCCCCCGAACAAAATTGGAGAACACCGCTGTAATTAGGATTTGCTTCAGTTTCCTGCTCTGAGGTACGAGAAATCGGAGGTAAAAACAAGCAAACCGACCTCCTTTTGGATTGAGGGACTTGGAGTTGGTGGTGATTGTTCCTGCTGGGCTTGAAGAAAGGAGGAGGAGAAGGGTTTTCATGAATCCTCCAGTTCTTGTTGCATGATGCTTTTTGGATAAGCAGAGGAGATGCTGCTCGTCATCAATGTCCTTCTGGAGGAGCTGATGGGGTGGAAGGAAAGAGAAGGGATCTTCTTCTGTAGTTGAAGCAGTGGAGGGATTAGGGATGCCACACCCTCTAATCACTGCCTCCAGATCCCACCCTTCCATGGAAACTCTCTCTCTGTTTCGGGCTCGGGCACAGCAAAAACATGCGGGCTGAACTGTTTTGGCCCATCACAGGCCAGGTCTACGTTGGACAATGCAGGCTGGGCTTGGACAGAGCTCAGCCAGGCCCTAACCTGGCACCGTTGACACCCCTAGATATCGGTGTGTATTGGCCTATATTATTGATAATATCATGATATCAGCGCGTATTGGTCTATTTTATTGATAATATCGTGATATCAGCATGTATTGGCCTATATTATTGATAATATCAGCATTTTTTAAAACCTTATGATACCTTGAATATTTCATATCATTGACCACCAACAACAATAATACCAGCCTATAATTGTTGTTTGTATCAGTTGTATATAAACCACCAGTTGTTTATGCATTTTTCCTAGCTGCGGTGCTAACCATATATATAGTTGCTTAGCTTCAATCTCTACTGGAACAAATCAGCATGAAGACCCCTCAAATCTTGTAAGAAGAAGAACTCCATCAAAGTAGAAAAAGAAAAGAAAACCACGAGTAAATAAAGTTAACAAATAACATGGGAAGTTATAAGAGATGTTTGGCTTTAAAGTTCAAACCCATTCCTTGGTGGTACTGCACCATCTTCCCTGCCAACATGCCATTTGTTTTAGGACGTCAGAACCATGAAAGCGGCAGGCCCTACCATGAAAATCACCCTTTCTCACAAATTGGCTGATCCACACACTAGGCGGGCTACCCTTGTATGTTAAATTAGACTGTCAATTGTCCATTGATTCAAATGGTGTGGCCTACCTAATGAGTGGATTGGCCTGATTGTTGTGCCGGGTGATCTTCATGGTACTGATGTTCTACACTCCTATACAAGTGACATGTTGGTGGAGAGATGGTGTGGTACCACAAGTTTTCATACGTTGCTTATGGGTGATAAACCCACTTCTCTTACATCAAAACCTCCTTCCATTCCTACCTATAAACCCTAACCCTAACCCTAAATTCTCTAATCTCCCAATTTCCCCAATTTCCCAAACCCTAAAACCCTAAATCCCTAATTTCCTTAACTGACCTAAATTCCCTAACTTCCTATCAGCCATCATAAAAAACCCTGATTCCCCACGAATAATACCTAAAGCCATCAATCCCCTTAATCAATTCACCCAATTAAACCCTAATTTTGTCTTTTCCCCTACTTTCCTAAACCCTAGGTTTACCGACATCCTAATCAAGCAGGCCCTAGTTAATATTTGGTTTTCCCTTTTGAATTAGACTTGTTCCTATGTTATTTGGATGTTCCCACATCCATTGGATCATAGTTTCAAGTATTTAATGATCTTGCAGGGTGTTGTTTTTTAATTTAGTTTTTCTTCTTAGAATCTTGAGATGTGTGATGATGTTAGCATGTTTTGTGGTTTTGATTAATTAAATTAATTTGTTGAATGATCTCCACTCATTATCTAGCTTCATGCATTGGTCCTGCATCAAAAGTTCATCAAAACTGAGTTGTATGTCAAAAAAAAAAAACTGAGTTGTATATCAAGAACGAACTTGGTTGAATTTTGAGTTGACCTGATGAGGGTTTAAACTAGGGTTCAAAAGTCCAGAAGATAGATGAGATTCTTTACCTTTTTCAAGGAGAGGCACACAGATTGTATAATCTTCTTCGCATGAAAGGATCAAAAGATTGTCCGGAATTTTATCATCCTTCATTGCAGATCTCCCTATTCTCTCCATTGCCTGAGAAGAACTTCAATTGAAATTCAATAAACATTGAAGTAAAAGATAAATGGGATCTCAATGCATCTTTGAAGTTCAACAAAACAAGAAGATAACAGATTTGAGTATTTGGTGCATATGGTATAAAACAAGAAAGTCTTTTTTAAAGGAACAAAAATAAAGAAAGTAATACATGGAAGATAAAAGAAAGGGCAAAAGCATGGGTTTCATAATAAAAATATGAGAAAAATAATACTGGCAGAGTGAGTGATCCAACCCATGGCTCAGTGGTAGATACTAGATAGAGTGCGTTTCAGCACCGAGGCCATGGGTTTGAGTAACCATGTGGGGTGTGTCTATGAGTGTATTTGTGTGTTAAAAAAAAGAAAGAAAGATAAGTGATGTTCCACATAAAAATTGTACACATGGCAGATACTGACTGAGCTTTTTTTTTTATTATCAACAAACGAATGTCAATTACTCACGGGCCATGATCATCTAATCAATTGATTTTGGGGTTGTGACTCATGGCCCTCATCTACGGTGGTCCTATTTGGGCTGTTTAATTTAACATACAGGCATGCCATGTGGATAATTTTTCTGTGCATGTGCATGGAGCACCACTCAGCCAGAGTATCAAATAATTCCCCTCACGAAATTTGCACCAAAAATTTATACCTGGCCGTGAACTGCCTTGACTAAGCTTGTGACAACTTCTCTACCAGGTTTAACATTAGGGGTGATAAACACCCTTTTATCCTGAAGAGGTTATGAAGAAAAGACATAAGATAAAATAAGACATTGAACTGTTAATTACAGGGGAAAAAAACCTTCAACAAACTCAATCAGCATGGAATTCTTTAAGTTATTGCAAAGTGAACAATGATTTCATCCATTTGAGTCTACGGGAGATTCCCAACAACCTGTAAGAGCGGACTGTGGCATGCACGAGCCAAAGAAGCAGGCATGCTGAAGCCAATCTCCTTCTCCTTCTTGGTATCCCTCAGTATGTAATTTCTCTCATCGATAAAACAGCTTGCTTGCCCGCAGCTCTCGAGCCACAAATGTGTCACCACAGGTTTACCGAGAGCCACCGCTTCCAACATGTTCCTCGTACGCACAAACTTATCTGCTATGAAGTGTGTTGCATCCCAAGAAGAGGATGCAGTGGAGACTCCAAGCCGGGCCAAAATCTTCTACCAAGAAAAGAACACACATAATCACCAGTTGATGTGTACCTGTTTGTAGGGATAACACTGGGAGAAGTTGAAACTAGTAACCCACAACTCACTAAGCTACTGCAAACCCATGCATGCTACAGAGGGCATACATGCACACCAATCCAGGTCAATCAAATTATGGGCTCCATTTTGGATGGAGCATGGCCCAAAAATCACACTTATCTCAGATGATCCCAGCCGTTCAATTGGTGAAAGGGCTGCAACAAGGGTTTGGTTCAAATTGAATGTGATTGAACCAACCCAAGTATGGGTCGGTTTGTCAAGGTCCTCAGGTTAGGTTTGGGTTAGAAAGCGCCAAACCGATTTGAAATCGGGATGGGTTTGGGTTGAGCAAATTTCAGTCAAGTTAGGTCAGGTTGTGAATAATCACATGTATTTCGCTTGGGTTGGGTCGGCTATAGAGGAAATCAAGTTGGGCACCTCGGGTTGAAATTTGGGTTGAGTTGGGTTGCAGGTTTGGTCTTCTTGAGGTCATGTTGGGCTCAGGTTGACCCTCAACCCAACCCAACCCACCTGAGTAGCACCCTAATTAAATTTAATTGCCGAAATCAACAGCAAAGATCATCTAAGCAGTGTGATTTTGGGGCTATGCTCCAACAGTGTGGCCCACAAATTTGGACAGTCCAAATTGGCATGCAATTATGCCACATTTATGGTTGATGAGTTGAAGCATGCTAATGTTATCAGGCATCAAAGGATAGCACCCACTCTAAAAATACAAGTGATGATTCAATCTGAATTAAGGAACTACCTTTCTCTGCTGCTTAATTATATCTTCACCCAAGTGATGACTAAACAAAACACTCACACTAGCCATATCTCTTCGTCTTCGCATATCCTTCAAATGAGCTTGCACTGCTTCGGAGGCATCTAACCTAATAAGCTCCCTTGCAAGAGATGATCTTGATAACCCTTTCTTGCTAGATTGCTTTTGGCGGTCATCACCCGCACAAATAGGTGATACTGCATGCACATCTTTTGAAGGTGTAGTAAAGGCTGACTGAGATGGTTGGACTTTTCCCTTTGGGGATCCTTCTAAACCGGCATTTCCTCTTGCATCTTCAACAAGCGTTCTAGCAGACTCAACACCATATTTCTGACCGGCACATGTCAGTACACCAGAGGTGGGTGATGTCAGATTTTCAGGGGGTATTTCCTCATTCATGACAGTGATGGAACCCATCTGATCAGTTTCAGAAGGCATGCATGGCCCAAGCAAGGATGGTGGCATGGGCGTATTGGATGATCTTGCTTTCCTCTTCACTGTATCTAGGCTCACAAAATAATTTCCCATATCGGTTTTTGACTGTTTCTGTTGTGCAGATGATTTTGCATTGACTTCTGCCATAGCATCAGTTGCAATGGGTAGGCCAGTCAAGTTGGCAGCATTGTTTAAATCATCTGACATATTACGGCGTGTTCTCTTCCCTTTGGGATAACTCACGAAATTGCTCCCCTTTCTTTTGCTCCCAAGGATACTATCCTCCACTGGAAGCTGATTATATGAAATCCTGTTCTTTTTCAATTGATTCATTGTTTTCGATTGTCTCGTCCGGCTTGCAATAGGTGTAACAGTCCCATGCCCCTGTACAAGTCCTTTCTCGATCGAGGCATGCCCATTTGATGCTGATGAGTCCACCTTTTTTATGTGAGTCACATCCACATTTCCTCGTGTCTTCCCTCTCTCGACGGATTTAGAAGACTTTCCACTCAAGCATTCATTACCGTTGGGAGATTCCCGGTTGGTGAAGTGTTCTTCTTCATGCTTCCGCTTTTCCCCGTTTGAGTTTGCTTTTACTGCCGATTCTTTCCCTGAACTCTTAGTGCTTGAGTCCTTTGAGTGTTTCCTAAAAGGATTAAGACCTTTCCTAAATTTTGTGCTCTTTGTTTGCTTGGGTTTTCTTGTAGTTTCCTCTGAATCAGATGTAGAACAAGACCTCTTCCTAACAGAAACATGCTTTGAACGGGCTTTGTTCTTTGTTGCACTCCTGGAGGAACGTTCAGTTGAGTTTCTTGCCACAGGATGCACATCCATGAGATCATGATCAGCAGATGGCCCGCAAACTAAGGCCTCCATTGCTTCAGCAGCCAATTGAGTATCAATACCAACATCATATAAACTAGGTGAACCTCCTTCGATGGCAGTTTTCTCCAATGGCTGCCCTGAAACCGCTGCATTAGACTGTTCATCCAGCTCCTTCAAGAGATTCTTCTTTGTTTTTGCCTTAGAAAACTGTACTCCATCACCTCCGTGCAAAATTAGCCTTGAATCTGAATGAGTTAAACCTATTATTTTCCGACCGATTTGAGAGATTGTGCCTTCTTCTTTCTCTCCGAATTTATCAACTGCATCTCTAGTTATTTTGAATTCAGCATGCTTGGGTTTCCGAGGTTGGGTATGTGATTTCCGCATGCGGCGTTTGCTTTCAAGCAAAGCATCCTTTCTTTTGCTGAAGAATTCTCCCCCACCCTCATCCTCATGACTGTCAATCCAGTCAAAGATCCCTTCCTTGACCACCGGACTTCTAAGATCAGATCTTTTAGCCAAACTTTGAGCCCCTTTTGCACTCGAGATGTGGGGCGATTTCCCACCAAGGTCTTTGCCAGGCCTCACTTCTCCAGATACCTCTACATCGTTGATGGATAGAAATTTATCTACAATGTCCAACGCATTGGCTTGTGACTGTTCACCTGGCTCCTGTGACCCGACATAGCTTAACCCAGCAGTACCATTTGAGCTGACAAGCAATTTAAATGAGTCAGATTTTTCAGTTGGGTCATCAACCTTGTTTATGATTTCCACGTTTCCCGCCGGTATACTTTCACTAAAAAGTTTTCTTGCCCTTGCATTCTTGGTCCTATGACAGTTCTCAGCCGCATGATCCTGATGTCGTTCAGACATTTCAATGCCAATAAAAGGAGTCCGGTGACTTAAGCTGTTGAGAACATCATCCTTTTTTATGCCATCAGTACCAGGATTTGAAACTTTAGCATTGTCTTGCTTTTGCTCTGATCCACTATTACTCAAAGTGGGATTTGGTTCAACGTCAGTTCCCTTGGGAGTCATACTGAGAGCCGCAGCAAGACCAGAAGACCGCAAGGACTCCGCACGAACTGATGTGAAGCTTTTTCGTGCAGATCCTGAGTCAGCAGATACAACATACAAGAGAATATGTAGGTTAATATAGTGACTTCATCGCCTATATGCATGGGGCTACACCACTGTGTTTTCCACCATTCTTAACTAATGACTCATCAACCATAGATTTGCAATGCATGTAGATCAATCCAAACTCCCCACATCATAGTCCGCAAGTGTGGAATAGAACTTAGACAGAAGACCACATTGGCAAGGTGATCTTACCATCTGATAGTGGTCATTGAGTTTGGACCACTCACTAATTTTCTTTTAACCATCTATGTTATGAAACCAGTTGGATAGGTGCCCACATTTAAGGATCCGTGAATTAGTGTACATTTATACCTGTGCAAGGTTGATGAGTGGTCACCATCCAAGAGACGGTGGAAAACAAAGTAGTTCAACCTATTTACTCATACCAAGTCCTCATAAGAAACAACAGGACGTATCACAATCAGTGTTTTAAATAGTGAATTGCGTGTAGCTTAGCGTTCACCTCTCTGAAGCGTGAGGCGTAAGCTACATAGGGTGTATCGGAAGCTACATGCTGCTACTATATTTTTAATGAGGTTGTGCTTGGTTGCACCAATTTCATGATATTTTGCACCAAAATTAGGCTGATTAATAATGAAATTTACAAAATTTCATGATATGTGGTTCAATCAAAGGTAAAGAAAGAGCAAAAAAAATAAAAATGATTTAATATTGTTACTTGTATTATTTTACCAAAAGCATTGAAAATATTAACTAATTTTTATTGAAAATAAAAATGTAACAAATCATTGAAGACATTAAATTATTTTAATGTTGTATTAAAAAATAACTTGTAATGTGTGTTACGTAGCGTGTAACATACTCTATGTAGTGTGTAGCATATGCAAATTATCATGCAGTGTAGACAAATTATTATGTAGCATAGGCTACAAGCAACTTAAGCTATTTTTGTGAGCTATAAAGTGTTAAGGCTAAGCTCCGCAACGTAGTGCAAGCTACACGCTACATAGTGAAGCTCTTTAAAACACTGATCACAATTACTTTCCAATTGGAGGAAAAACATGCCTACTCTAACTTTGCCCAAATAGATTAATTAACTTGCCAATTCTTGAGGTTGAGAGAGAGAGAGGAAAAAGGAAAAAGAATTGACATACCAGGATTTGATCCAGTTGCACTCACGTGTGGTGATGCAGAAGAAACATGATGTCTCGCTGAATGGAAGAAAAAGGAGGAAGGTAATTAGCAGTGAATGGTGAAAGTATTATGATTGTTGAAGTAGTCAAAAAAGGAAATAGATGCTTTATCAGGGTCAAACAAAATTTATTGGCAAAATTTTACAACAAACCAGTAATTTGACCATTACGCGATACGGGTGAAACATGACAACTGGTTTTTTAGGACTGTAACGTCCATTATGGGGCATAACGACCATTATCCCTATAACTGTCAAAAAACGACCACTTTTTTTTTTTTTTTTTTTCTATTTAAACCTATTTTCTCCTTATTTTTAAACTTTTCTTATTCCAAAAAACTTTTGTAGATTATTTTGCAACAAATTTCGACCACTCTTACTATAGTTTTTAGGATTAAAATAGTAGATTGAAGCGATTTGGGCAAATAGAAACTCCGAGGGCCATTTTTCCAAAAATTATTTACTCACTCTTTTTCAGATTTCTAGTTCTAATGCTTGATTATGATATGTAAATATTAGAGACACATAACCATGTTCATAAATTCACTAGATACAACACTCTCAACCAAGAGTGGACTGTTATGCTACCGTAAACATGTTTAAAAATAAAAAATAAAAATGAATGCATACTCGGAATACTTACATTATTTTGAATTATATATATATTTTTCCAGAATTTTTCGGGCCAAAAAAAAAAAAAAAAAAATCGTTACACCCCCGTATCGGCCGATACCCGTATCGATAATGGTGGTGACCACTACGACCACCATTACTGATATAGAATACCTTGATTATAGGTCCTACATGCATAATTATATTATATGCATGGTATTGCATAAATCAAAGTATAAATTTCTACGTTCTAAACATAAATTTATATTATAACTTACAACTACAAATTTAGATTTGTGAAAGCAGTGACTAGGATCACAAATGAACCACAATCTGTATTGAACAATTTGGAATGGAAAATATTAGTGGTTTGAATACCATGATGTCAGTACTGGGGCCTAGATGGTTCAGTTTGCGCAGAAAATAAAATGAGTTGCAGAAAACCTTTTAGGGAGTTCTAGTGTTTTTACTTTATTGAGTGATAACAAAATTTTTGTTGGGAAAAAAGTTGTGGAGGTTCTACTTCTTTTATCTAATTTTTAGGAGTTCGAATGGATTTAGGACATCCCAAGGACTTTTCTTTGGAGTTCATTCTCTATAATCCATTGGCAAAGAAGAAGGTTTTAGGACTCTATTAGGGGCTGGCAGTTTCATTGAGTAGAATTTGAAAAGTTATGGAACTGTTATAGATGGAGGTAATGTCCAAAATTAGTTTCTAACTGAGAGCTGAATAGTTATTCAAAAAAATCTATTTGTTTAAAGAGTTTCTGTCAACATTTAGAGTTTATATAAACATGTAAAGGGGGGATTTTGTAGGAGATCTGTTGACAGATTTAGCAAGAAAACCAAACTGTTTTGGGGGCTTTTGGTTATGAGGGTACTTTCCACTCGTGTTTCCTCCTCTATTCTTACTCTAGCTGAATGAATTTGCAAGTTGCTCAAGTTATTTAGTGAATTAGAGGTCTGATAAACAAAATCATCCCTGGATCACGCCAATTTGGTACGGAGACAGTTTTTCATATACTAGTTTACCAATTTCATATATGAGACAATTGAGGCTCCACTACCAACCCAAGTTTGATACTAGAGACATTGGAGAAGCTGCTTACATAATTAGGGTGGACTCAAGAGGATGAATGGAAACTTGTACTCATTGGTTTGTTGCCTGAGCCTCCAGTTAATAGCACTCTCTCAATGGAATTATGCATTTTCTCAATGGAATTATGTATGTATGTACATATATGTGACAATCTATGCTTCAGCCTCCACTTAATAGCATTCTCTCAATGTAATACATATGCGCATACATGTGTACATCTGTGCATGCATATGTATCCATGAATGTATGTATCTATTTTTTTGGGTGTGTCATACTGCATGGATCAGTCCACAGAACCTAGGTTTTTGCCTGTTTGGATTTGCCAAAATGTAAATCACCATTTCAGTGGAAACAATGATTCCGTTGTTTACTGTCGCAAATTTCCTGGAAAAATTTTTTCACTTCCCTTCCATTTGCTGGAAAATGTTGCTTCTTTATTTCCTTGTCCATAATTAAGAAATGTAATTTCCAAGAATTTGAGAAAGGAGAGGAAACAACACATCTCTACCAAACGCCCCATGTGTTAGCCATATGTCCCACTTACCATCTTTGAGTGCCTTGTAGTGCCACAATTGATCTTCAATCACCAACATGTGCCAATGTGCCACTTGCACAGCATGTTCCTCTGTCCATCTTAAAGTACCATGCATAGTAATGTGCTACATGGGCGACATGTTCCACACCCATCTTCAAATGCCTCACATGTCAATGTGCAACATGTGACACTGTCATCTTAAGTGCCCCACATGTACCATTAGACTAGTGTCCAACATATGGCATTGTTCAACTTCAAGCGCTTTATACATACCACCAATGTTTTTCATATCATTGTTGGGTAATGTATCGCACCCTTGGAATACAGATACATATTGGTTGTATCACATAATTTATTGCTGTTATTAGGAAACACTGGGAAATTGGTCGAATTTTTCAATGGAACTTTAGGGATATTATTTAAAAAGACACCAATACACACTTAGAAATAAATAAATAAATAAATAATCACAAAAAACAAGTTCACATAATAGGTTTCTTGTGTATAGGGTCCAGATTTATGCGTTATCTAATTGAACTAATGCAACTATATTCAAAGACAATTCAAAAAATTATAAATGTAAGAAGACATGCATCAAAACACAAGCATTACATTTAAAAGCAAATTTTTTTATACCTATGGATTGTGAAAGGAAAAAAATTATTTTTTAATGAAAAATTTATTTCTTTCTGAAAAATCTCCATATTGCCAAGAATGTGTAAATCAAGTTATATACATGTTTGATTTCGTGTTTGGACATTAAAATTGCAACCGATTTGGAAATTTTTGGAGAAATTTCGATTTTTTCCCAATTTTCTGCAACTCAGCTCATCTCCTCCAAATTTCGAAATCGAAGTTCCAAATTCATTACTTTTTATGCAAATTATGAAAAATCATGGATTTCTTACCGATTGATACTATTTATAACATATAAAAATGAAAAAGAAAAGGAAAAGAAAAGAAAAGAAAATGAATCAAAAGTAAAAATATGCACCTTTTAGAATCCGGTCTCAAGAAGCTTACAACCGTGATTTCAGAAAATTTTTGAAGATTTTCTTCAAACAAACTAGAGTGGACTAGTCGAAATTACCTTACAACGTACTAGGAACTTTTTTTAAATTATTGCAAAAATAAAATAAAATTTGATTTTCATGAATTTTTTAGGATTTTCTAGACAAAACAATGTCCATTTCCTTTTTCTTTTTTTTTCTTTTTTTTTTTTTTTTTAATCCCTTTTAATATCACACTTGATATCGATATATTGCACGATATTGTGATATCCATGATATATCGTGATATTGTGCGATATATTACATGATATCATGAAAATGGATAGTAAAGTTAGGTTTCGTATCGCCCAATAGGGATACCAGATATATCGTAGGATATATCAATAATATCGCAAGTTACTGAAAACACTAGTTACTTACCACTGACAATATTAAGTGCCCTATATGTGCCGATGTGCCACATGTCATCGTTCATCTTCAAGCATCTCACAAATGCCACATGCACCATTGTCAATCTTCAAGCGCCCGATATATGCCCAATGTGCCACATGTGACAATGTGAAAGATGCTACAATCCATCTTCAACACCACATATGTGCCACCTTTCATCTTCAAAGTAAATTTTCCATGAAATATTCCATGCTGACAAACAATATATTTGGAAATGCAGGAAAAAAATTTCCAAAAAATCTTGATGAAAAACAATTAGAGGAACCAACAGTTTCTTGAAAACACTGTTTCCTAGGACATCTTTTCCTCCACTTTTGTTTCCACGAATCCAAACAAGCCTTATTTCGTATTCTGAATTGGATAAGTCGATCAAAAATTTTCAATTGGTTTAATGGATTGGTTCACTAGAATTCTCATGATAACTTACAACACACAACTAGAGCCAATCATTCTTTCTTTCTTTTTTTTCCTTTTCCTTTTCTTCTTCTTTGTTTTTTTTTTTTTTTTTGAAGATTGTCCTCGGGCCATTGTTATTGATAAAATTCATTACTACCCAATTGTTGGAAAAGTAGTGTACATTAGTATGTGTGTGCATGGATATAAATATCGGTATCATATCGGCCGTATTGTATCCGTATCAACACAAGACAATACGCGATACGGGATCATATTGGCCCTATACAAAAAAAACTAACCCATATCGGTCTATATCAGCCAATATGGGCCGTATCAGCACCGATACAGGGCTGATACAAGCTGATGCACCCATAAAAGCTCAATTTTGATTTCGATTTTTTTTTTTGTCAAAATTTCACTCGTCTCTTTTCGTTTTTTCATTTAAACCATGGAAGAAGCTTAAAAACTCATTTTAGGCTAGATCTATACCTATTTTGGAATCAAAATAATTTATTTGAATGAGAATCGACAAATCGAAGCGAAGTGGACGATTATGGAAAAAAAATCGGAAAGAATGGTAAACCTTCACTTTCTTTTTTATATTTTCACGCTCTTTTTATTGTATTTCAATGTAATGGGCCATTGTTCACCAAATCATGCTTGGTTTATGTTTAATTAAGGCCCATTTAGTTGACCTTCAACAAGTCAAATCAATAGACAACATTCTCATCAAAGACTGGTCTGATACACCATTGAATACATGGTTAAAATACAAAAAAAAAAAAAAAAAAAAGAAAAAAGAAAAGAAAAAGAGGATAGATTCTTGGATATCTCATTTTCTAATATTTTTCCGTATTTTTTTGCTTTAAAAAAAACTGACTGATAAGGGCCAATATGGCCCAATACCAATACGCAATGCCGAATCGTATCATTTTTCCTCTGGATCAATACGCCGGCTGATACCGACATTCAAAATCGCGCGCGCGTGTGTGTGTGTTGGGGGGGAGGCTTGTATGGGTATTTTTTGTAATATTCTTTGGTCTGCGTGTATTTTAATTTTGGTGCACCCCATGTACATCATTCTCTTTATGTTGATTAGGGTTTATAATAAAGATTAAGGTATGTGAGATAGGCATTCTCTAACACAACCCTTTCCCTCAAAGCTTCTCTTTCTCCTTTACCATGTGATTTATATGATCATCCTTTGTGGGGATCATATCCTGATGGCAAGTTGCAAGACAAGGCATCAAATTTACGAAACATTTTCCAAATTTGCTATATCTAAAAGGACCCTCCAGAATCTCTTTCAAACCAATTTGCAACAACAAAAATAGTGAAGGCACACATGTAGCAGTTATTGATAACCTGTATTGGTTATTGATAACCTGTATTCTTTTCCATCCACAAGGTGAAAGGAATGCATGGAGAAACATGTAAGGAGTCAAGACTCACTTGTTAGTGGATATTTAAACCAGAGGAAGATTACCAATACTAAGTTCTACCTTTGCGTTGACCCCCTCCCTTGTCTCATCAATAAAACTGTGTCATTTGCAAACAACATTCACCAAAAAACTTTTCATGCAAATGCCTAGTTAACTCATCCATAACCAAAGCAAAAGGATATGGACTCAATGTGGCCCATGATGTAGACCCACCTTAATTGGAAACTCATTTGTCTCTTTTAGTGGTCCTCACATTAGTTAACTGCTCCTAAGTACATGTTGCTGACATGCCAATGTAACCTCTTCAGATTCCTTTAGTCCTTTCTCAACATCCACCAGATCATCTCTCTTAGTGACCCTGTCATATGCTTTCTCTAAGTCAATAAAGACCATGCACATATCATTTTTACCCCCTTGGAGCAAAAGTTATTGTGCTCCTAGTTGCATTTGGACACTTGGATAACTTTATTGATCAATCTGGACTGTTCATCAGTCCTGGAAACATTTCATGGGCTACCATGCATACTTCACAATGATTGAATGATTCTAACCATTTGATCATCAGTACAGGAGGTTGGTACTTGATGGTGTGACAAGAAAATGAAGTTGTTGACGGTGGATTAATGAAGATTTAGATTTTTTTTTAAAAAGGTACAATAGACTTTTTAAAATGCTTAAGTGCACTAAAAGAACAGTTATGCTGCTACTATCACACAGTATAATGTTATGATGTATGAATACAAGGTCCTTAGTTCTTCTTTTAGCCCCTCAATGTACCATTTATAGCTTGGAAATTCTATTTCGAGCACTAAGCCTACTCAAAAGAATAAGTGAAATTCCATTAACAGAATTCATTAAGTCAACCCCAAATAGTTGGGACAGTACTGCAACTACAAAGACAATGATGAAGGCAGTGGTTGCACAAAGAAGACAATGATAGCAATATGATCCAGATGAAAGAACACAGGAAAACCATCTCTAAGAAACCATGCAAATTATTGTTATTCTTCTACTACAGAATTTAAGACTGACCTGGACTACAGTCTTCATCAGTTGAGGCATCCGAATCCACCACAAAATCCTTCCCACCTTTGTCAAATGCGCACGGAGGAGGAACATACGGCTCCTTCTCAGATTGTGTCACCCTGTCTCCCATCTCTCTGTCACCATTAAAGCCATTGACTTTAAGGGAAGTAGTCCCATCATCAGAGACCCCATCAGCATCACTTAACAACACCTCAGTTCTCTCTGTTCCTTCGGCATCACTGTCGACGGCAACCTCTTTCTCACATTCATCTGTCATGCAATCCGTATCTTCTAATAATTGGGTTTCACCGTGAAAATCATGCACAATGCAATCCAGATCTTCCAAAACTTGGGTTTCACCATCTAGATCAGCACCTTCTTCCACCAATTCGGTTTCAAATAAAGAGTTGCTATCAAGAGGAAGGGTATCATCGAATTGCACACCCCCATCTTTGAGTTTCTCACCTATTTTGGGAAAACAATGCAACAAAAATACGTGAAATTTTACTGAATCAGGTCCTCATACAATCAGTCCAAGACGAGGAAAACTGCAACATTTGTTTGTTGTCTTGAATCAAGTGGCTTTTTTTCTTGAGGAAATCATCCAATGCCAAAGGTTTCAGATCATATTACAAAGCACAGATCAGATAGCCCATTGTGCTCAACAGCAGGGCCCACCTTTTGGTTTGGTTTGGTAGGGGAACAGCAACAGGCTCAAAAGTAACCCTGGTTGGACAATCAAGCCACCCAACCAAGATGACTTGGGGGGGTCCAGAATAAAGAATGTTGTGGCACAGTATGCAGTGCAAAAGACTATGCTGCTAAAATGCAGCATGAAGCTTTATTACTGGATTATTTCCTATTTTTCAATTTTCTTAGTTCCCAAGTGGCCAGGAAGTGCCACCACCAAATCATGGTTGAGCTTCGAATTCCTATCTTGATTGTACATTGAGGCAGATTAAGAAGAAGGAAAATAGAAGCCTCCTTAATGTAATTTCTATTTTCTACTGCCCCAAACACCAAATATGTTTAGTGTGCTTAAATCTGAATACCGACAGGTCAGCATGAGGATCTCAGAGCTAATTAGAGATCAGGATATATTACTTACCCGGTTCGAGTATCTGTCAGTAATCCAATATATGATTTTTCTTTTTTGTTTTATCCTTTGATTACACTAAACAATTTTACAACCTTACAAAACACATGTTTCTAGCATGGACTGAATATGGATCCCAACCCAATTCCAGATCCAATTCATGCTCAAAACTAGACATGAGAGGACCCTGACAGGATACCTGAATCTGATCGGATCCCGAACCAATGACTCGAATTTGGAAAACATGCCAATTCCCATACTCGGATCAGAATATGGGTAACCAATACCCAGGCCAAACCTGACCAGACATACCCAAATGCAGCCAAAAGATTGAAGGGAAAGTCATTATGACGAAACACTCATAACATAGAATTCATAGGTTTAATTCCAGTTAGCAAATTAAAATGAAATAACAAAATACAATAACATGCCCATTTTGAGAATAAATACAATTTAAATTTTCAACAATGAGCATATTCTGGATGAGTTAGCATGTGTTCAATGATGAATGCTAAATCCATTCACACAAATGGAGGTTAAAAAAGGCATCAGCTGCGCATGTGCCAACTACGGGGCAACTCAGGCAGGTTGGGTGAGTCAACTGAAGCTCGACCTCAAAAGGACCCAACCCAAATTCCAGTGCAAGTGGCCCATCCCGAGAAAGTCCTCTATACCTGACTCAACCCAACCCAACCTCGACCTGACCCAAATACATGTGATTATTCCCACCTAAACTACCCTGATGCGAATTTGCTCAACCTAAACCCAAACCAAATTCAAATTGGGTTGGCATTTTCCAACCCGAACCCACCCAAGGACCTTGACAACCGAACCCAAACTTAGGTTGGGCAATTGGGTTCGGGTCATGTCACGTAAAAGGGAGTTGATATGTGGATGATTCCCCTCTAAGTTGATGCCGCCTATTATTTAGAGTAAACTGCATTGATAGATTGGAGAAATCCTATATTATGGGCCCTAAGGTCCGTAACTAGTGGGCCCCTAGGACTAGAGCTGGGCATCGGTCCGGATTGGATCGGATTGGGTCCAACTCAACCCGATCCGAAGTCTCAATGGCCTGACCCGAACTCGATCCGATCCGGGACCAAGTCCGGGTCACCTGACTCGGACCGATCCGATGGATGGTTGACCTGACCCAGACCGAGTCCGACTCGATCAGTGAAACTGAGTCGGATCGGGTTTGGATCGTATGAATTTAATCCAACTGTTTCATGTGGTGTGGTCTACTTCAACCTTTAATATACCTCCTTTTTGTGCCCAAAGCCTAAAATGATATGTCAAAATGGATGAACGGCTTAGATAAAACATATACATCAAGGCGAGCCCCACATGGCTCTAAAAGAACTCTCTGTTACCATATATATACTTTTACCGGACATATGCTATGTGCACTGCACGAAAGTCCAGTGAATACTTTTCACGCAAGTTACTTGCCGTAAGCCTGTAATGACGTTAGCAAGTTATGTGGGTCTGATCATGGGGTATGTGTTATATCCAAATCGTCCATCCTTTTGGCGAGCTCGTCATAACGCTTGAGACGAAAAATAAGATAGATCTAACTATCAAGTGGACTACACGAAATGTTTAATGGTGAAAATTATTCTCTGCTGCTATTTGTGGTGTGGTCCAGATGATCTTTGGATATTATTCATTTTTTGGATAATGCTCTCCAATGATCTCTAAAAATAAATGAACGGTGTAGATATAATAAATACATCACTGTGGGGCCCATACAACTTTGATCTCCTTTGAACCATTCGTACAACTCGGAGCTCGAGGAGTGTCAGTGTCGTCTTTGCACACCACGTACCTAGCCAGCTACAGCTAGCCTAGGCTAGGGCGGTAGCTGGTGTCAGTGGTGTGGTATGATGCCTCTGACGGAAAGCAGTAGTGGTGTCGATGATCTGTGGGCCCCACCATGATGTATGTATTTCATCGATGCCATTTATCCATTTTTACAGATCATTTAAAGGCTTGATACAAAATATTAGAGGGATAAAAATCTCAGGTGGACCACACCATAGGAAAACAATAATGAATGGATATCCTCCATTAAAATCCTCCTAAGGCTTCAGATCGGATCCATTCGGATCGGGTTTCGGACCGGATCGGTCTGGATTGACGACGACCTGATCCCAATCCGAAAATCATTCGGATCTGAAATATCTAACTCAAGCCGCACCGATATAGACCGTCAGTTCGGTTAGGATTGGGTCGGATCCACCGAATCGGTCCGGATTGATGACGACCCGATCCCGATCCGAAAATCATTCGGATCTGAAATATCTAACTCAAGCCACACCGATCCAGACCGTCAGTTCAGTTAGGATCGAGTCGGATCCACTGGATCGGATCTGTTTTGCCCAGCTCTACCTAGGATAACATCACGCCCACCAAGTGATAAGATGTAGAAATCTATTTGGACAGGATTCCCTTGTAAAGATTAAATAACCCCTTTGCAACATCGCCTTTCACCCTTTGCCACCATTACTTCAAATTGACCTCTTGAGCAAATTGATAGATTAGCTCTACGGGCAATTGAGGGATCTAGGAAACTATGAGTGCTCCAAGAATCCCCTAACATTACCACTAGTTGGTTCTTAAAGTACCGTTGTAGCCACATAGTTTGTGGTGTCGAAGTTCCAACTATTGTGCGAAGCAAGATTTCGGGGGTCTAATCAACAGATACCCCCATGATCAGTGTCTTCCAATGTAGTGACTTCATCGGGGTTATCCTTAGCTTCTTTGACCCGTTCTGCACCGTCGAATATGTGCAACTTTAGCACCTTGCACCTGTAGCCTAGTCTCCACTTGTCATCGCAGTTAAACCTGACGGTGTGAGCCGTTGGACTAGTAAGGTGAGTTTCCTTGCAACGCATGGATTGTAAGGGAGGATGGAACGACTCCCACTTTTGGTTTTGCCTGCATCTAGTAGTCACCTTTTCTTCTTATATTCGAGCTAACCCAAATACCGTAAACAAGGTTGTTGGCTTGAACATTTTAACACTAAGTTGGATGTCATCCTTGAGACCACCCAAAAAGCAACTAATCACAAAGGATTCAGTCAATCCTTTTGTGCAGTTAGCAAGGATCTCAAGTTTGGTACTCCGTTGAAGTCACTCAACGAAGCTTGGTGAGAGTCTCAACCCGGGTCCTCATATGCGGTCGGGCAAATCGTGTCTTGAAGGCCTTGGTAAAGGTGTCCCAGCTTGTTAGCACTCTGAAGTTCTCCATCCACTAATATCAAGCAAGTGCCTTATCCTCCATGTGAAATGAGGCGAGCAACAACCTTTGTTGGGGAGGGATTTGATGATAAGTGAAGAATCGATGAGCTCGATAGAGCCACGCTGTCAGATCACTCCCAGTGAACTTGGGAAAGTCCAAACAGAGTGCCCTTGTATGGATTCCTCCCAAGGTGTTGGGCTAAGAGTTGTTGGCATGGCAATTCACCGAATTTCCTAGCAAGTTCTCACGTTCCTGTACTTGTGTTTGGTCGAAATGCCATAACTTGAAGCAAGGACACCCAACTATTGCGCTAGCTCATAAAAACACATTGTTGGGACTCTTGAGTTTCCTTAAGCTAACCTACGGGTTCAAATAACTAGGGCAAATGGGTACCCTCGGCCAACGGAGCATCGAAAGGCTCTTATACCAATTTGTAATGGACTAATAATTATCTTTAAAAATATGAGAGTAAATAGGCTTCTTCGAGGGAGTCAATCCTCTAAGATAATATAATAAAAAAATTCTTCTCTTTGTAACTTTTATTCTCTTGCAACTCTTTAAATACAACTCAATTAACTAACAACTTAATTAATCAACTGATACAGGACAATTAACCACTTGCTCTAAAAGCTCGAACTGTTAGAGTATGACGAATTAATCCCTTTATCTCATAGCCCAGGCCCCACATCTCATGGGTTAAGACCTCGGCCGAACCCCCCTCGTGGGCCCCAAATCACATGGGCATCCCACCTCGAGTGTGTTCCCACATCCCACGGGCTATCCCACTCGAGCCCAGTGTGAAATGCGTATTAATCACCCCTGATGAGGAGTCTCAAACACGAGACCTCCCCCATGGGCCCCAAATCACATGGGTCACCCACCCCGAGTGTGTCCCCGCATCCCATGGGCTACCCCACTTGAACACGGTGTGAAAATGCCCCCGCATTAATCACCCCCGGTGAGGAGTCTCGAACACGAGACCTCTCGTTCTAATACCAATTTGATGCAGGACAATTAACCACTTGCTCTAAAAGCTCAAACTGTTAAAGTATGGCGAATTAATCCCTTTATCTCATAGCCCAGGCCTCACATCTCATGAGTTAGACCTCGGCTGAACTCCCCTCGTGGGCCCCAAATCACATGGGCCGTCCACCCTGAGTGTGTCCCCGCATCCCATGGGCTACCCCACTCAAGCCCCGTGTGCAATGTGCATTAATCACCCCCGGTGAGGAGTTTCGAACACGAGACCTCCCCCGTGGGCCCCAAATCACATGGGTGACCCACCTCGAGTGTGTCCCCGCATCCCACGGGCTACCCCACTCGAGCTTGGTGTGAAAATGCCCCTGCATTAATCACCCCCAGTGAGGAGTCTCGAACATGAGACCTCCACCGTGGGCCCTAAATCACATGAGTCACCCACCCCGAGTGTGTCCCCGCATCCCACGGGCTACCCCACTCGAGCCCGGTGTGAAAATGCCCATGCATTATCAACTCTTATAAAAACTCCTCTACGAGAGACTAGTTTCTATTTGTTGAATTTTATTTTTTTTTGAAGACACAAGGTGTCCCCACCTCTTTTTTTGAAGTGAGACTAATCCTTCCGGATACACACAATCACCCACAACCACATGTATCGGGTAAAGCCAAGGAGGGGAATCGAACCCTCACCTATAGGGATTCTATTTGTTGACTATGACCCCATAAAATACTCAACAACCTAACACCTAATTAACTTATTCAAACAACTCAAATGCTAACCAATTTATTATTATTGTTTGATCCATACAAACATATCAACTCCCCTGCATGTGGCATTTTCAATGGACGGAAGTCACAAGGGAAATCTTAGAGAAGCTCAAGATTGTCATGGTTGAACCACCCATCTCGGCCTTACTTGATTTTGCAAAGCAATTCACAACAGAATGTGACACATCTAGTGATAGAATTGGGGCGGTCTTGATGCAAGAGGTACGTCCATTGAAGTTCCTAAGCCAAGCACTCAAAGGTAAGTCTCTTTACCTCTCCACCTATGAAAAAGAATTATTAGCTCTTGCATTTGTAGTGAAGTGGAGACCATAGTTGTGGAGTCAACAATTCAAGATTAAAACCTACTAAGAGAGTCTCAAATTTTTACTTGAGCAGTGCATTCTGATGCAACAAAAATGGATCGCAAAATTATTGGGGTACAATTTTGCGGTTGAGTATAAGAGTGGCCATGAAAACAAAGTCAAAAATGCCTTTTCGCGCCAAGGAGATGAATTGGAAGGCAGGTTATTTCCTATCTCGGGCTCGCTTACCACGTGGATCGATGAAATTAAGGCCGGTTATAGCAACGACTAGAATCTACAGACTACAGGCACTGATGGAGCGATTTTCTGAGAGTGAACTAGAACCTAACAAATACACTTATCATAATAGGCTTCTTTTCTACAAGGGTCAAATCTGCATGGGTTCACAAATGACTATCAAGCTTCAAGTCCTGCAACAGCTCCACAGCAGCCCCACTGCAGGCCACTCAGCCTACCACAAGACATAACAACGTATTAAGGCAAACTTCTATTGGACTGGTATGCGATGTGATTTCAAGAGATTCATCAAAGAATGCAATGAGTACTAATGCAACAAATCCAAAAACATCGCACCAACCAGCCTGAAATCAACATGGATTTTATAGATGGGCCTTCCACTCTCACAAGGCAAGAACGTGATAATGGTGGTTGTAGATCGACTATTAAAGTACGCCCATTTTATCCCTCTCTCACACCCTTATAATGCCGCCACCATGGCTCGTTTATTCATAGATCATATTTTTAAATAACATCGGATGCTAGTATTGATGGGCGACCGTGATCCCACTTTTACTAGTATATTTTGGAATAAACTTTTCATCTTGCAAGGAACTCGACTCGTTCTTAGTTCAGCCTACTATCCCCAAACGGATGGACAATCTGAGATTGTAAATAGGTGTCTTGAAAATTATCTTCGTTGTTTCATGGGAACAAAGTCTAGAGAATGGTTGAAATGGTTGACACTAGCTGAGTGGTGGTACAACACCAACACTCGTTCTTCTACCAAGCTAACTCCCTATGAGGCTATCTATAGAGTTTCACCTCCATGCCTCATATCATACATACCTAGCACCACATGACCACATGAGTTCAAGCTGTTGAAGACAAACCGAAGAGTCGAGATCAAATCCTCAAAATCACATGAAGAAGTTTGTCGATATTTATTGAACTAAACGTGAATTCAAAGTCGGTGATTGAGTATACTTGCATCTACAACTTTATCGACAATATTCCGTTTCTGTAAGAAGAGTTCTCAAGCTCTCCTAGGTTCTATGGTCCATACCAAGTTATCCAACATGTGGGACCAATCGCCTATAAGCTCGATCTTCCACCCGAGGCCCGTATACACACTGTGTTTCATGTTTATTGCCTCAAAAAGAAGCAGGGAGTGAATATGACGGCACAACCGACACTTCAATCAGTTACCAAAGAAGGTGTCCTTCACCCAGAACCTGAAGTTATACTCCAACAACGAATGGTTAAAAAGAGGAACTGGGCAGTCACAGAGGTCTTAGTAAAGTGGCAGGGCACTAAGATAGAGGATGCAACTTAAGAGAACTACAACAAACTGAGAGAGCAATTTCCTAACCTTGAGGACAAGGTTAATTGAAGGGAGGGTGGGGGGAATGTCACGTACATGAGAGATGATCTGTTTGTACGGGTCAAACAATAACACTAAATTGGTTTGGGTCAGAGTTGTTTGGATAAGTCAATTGGGTGTTACGTTGTTGATTACTTTGTGAGGTTATAGTCAACAAATAAGAACTAGTATCTTGTAAAGGAATTGTTATAGAAATTGATTAATTGAGCTACTGGTTAATTGAGTTGAAAGAGAACAAAATTTACACAGAGAAGAATTTTCTATCATACGATCTTGAAGGATCGACTCCTTCAAAGAAGCCTGTCTACTCTCTTCTTTTATGAGATCATTATTAGTCTGTTACAGGTGGACCCGAACCCAAGCCCTAGTGCAGACTAAGTACACTTGTCTGAGACCCAGGCTGCTCATTGGTGGCATACACGTAAAGATACCCCAACCCAAAGTTGAGACCGACCCATGCGCTACACATAACGATCCATATCAAATATACAACCCGGCCCACCCAGTGAACGGACCGCCCTGATTTTTGAGCCATGGGCATCTTCACAATGCGACCCACCTGAATAATGGTCCAGAAACTCACAAAAGTGCGCCAAATCGACATGTCCGCTACTCCTGAATCTCACGGCATTCCTCCTAATTAATAATACATCCTTTCATCCAAATTCATTTTTCATCCGATCATCTTCTTTTTCCTTTCGAAATTCAAGAATCAGCGGCAGAAATCAATACAGAGAAATGAAAACTTACCGGAAGGCGGCGGAGAATCATCATCACTGTCGAGAGCCAGAATCTGGGTTTCGCCATCTTCCAGCGATTTCTTCCCTTCCTCATCTCCTCCAACAAAACCCATTTCAGATCAAACTCCCTTCAACTGAAAAAAAAAACCCAACAACAAAAAATAGGATAGCGGACGGTTGGGATGACGGGTGTTTTTGGAGGGAAAGATTGGGAACGGTAGCCTTCTCATCTCAACCCTTCTTTTCGGAGCTTTTCTGTAGCAACTCGTTCTACGTCTGTCGCGACTAAGGAAGCCAGCGTGTCTCGCCGCATGGACCTGAATCGTCTACACGCACCTGTTTAATGCGGAATGGAAACCACTCAAACTTTGTGGGACCCATCACATATTATATATAAAATCTACTCCGTCCATCAGGTGAGAATAATTATTATAACCGTACATAAAAAATTTAATCTTTATATAGAACTCAAGTAGGCCACATAGATGAGAATTATGTAAAATTTATATTAGAACTGCTAATTTCAAGTGATGGGACCCGCATGATTTTTGGATCAGGATTATTTTTGTATATTTATCTTTATCCTAGTGATTTAAACCTGATTAAAGAGTTTGATGAAAGAAACCCACCATGGGCACCCCACGCTTAAACCTATGGTTGGTATTACATCTCCACTCTCTCCTGTTTTGTGGCCCAAATGTATTGTGTATCGATCTAATTTTTGTCCCCATACTATATACTTGATGATGGTACATGATGGATGGAGTGGATTTTACTCTAATAACATGGTGGGGCCCGCAGAGTTGGGTGAGATGGTCTACCGTACTGTTTATTGAACCCAGCATAAGAAACTTTCGCTTAAAGGATCCGAAAAAAAAAATTTAACGGTTGGCATTCAATTCCATAAACCGAAGCTCGGGGTCATACTTGAGTCCTAGTTATTGGATGACAGCTCAATGATGGATGGTTCGGATTATAGGATAAAGTAGGGTGGGCCTTTATCATATAATAAGAAAAATATATTTATTTCCTTAAAAAGCATCACCGGGCATTTGGTCTAGTGGCATGATTCTCGCTTAGGGTGCGAGAGGTCCCGAGATCAATTCTCGGAATGCCCCGTTTATTTGTTTTTTTCTTTTTCTGTTTTCAATGAAATAAATCCCCATCCTTGTCGAAGCCCTACCAAGTCAACGGTCTGGATCACCCATCCAGGTAATGATGGCAAGGGGCAGTGGTGGCCGACTCCAACGAAACCAATCTGGCCTATTAGCTTGGTCCATGGACCACGGTTGGATCTTGGGTCATGTATGGCCAGATCAATCTACAGGCTGGGACCATGCATCTAGAATGTAGACCGTTGATTTCAATACTCTATGTGTTTATTCCTTTTTGCTAAGGAGCATTCAATTCAAGTGGGAAATAGTGATTTTATCAATTCATGCTGGGGTGGGGTGGGCCCAGGCCTAGCTATTTTTGGGGTAAGGTTTAGGCTACTGTGCTAGGCCATTACTGGGCTTGGGCTCGCAGGCCTTGTAACTTAAGTAATGGGTTTGGGTCTCAACTAGCCCGAATCAAACCCAACCCATTGCCACCACATATTTTAAATTCTAACAAGTGGGGCCCATTGTTCGTTGATTCAAATCATTGGTTTGTTTCTTGTCACCGTACATGTACCACGCCAGAAAAGAAGTACAAGATCGGTAGATCCCAGCCACCAAATATGGGACTTCTGCCGTTTGAGTGTGGACCCTGTATTTCTCTTTTTGACCGTCCATCTGTAGGCCCCAAATAAAAAGGGTTAAGATTGTTCCTTTGAGGAATTTTGGTTGCACAATCCATCCACACTGAGGCACAACAAACCAATGGTCTAGATTACAACACCATGGGCCCCATTTGTAACATACATATATATATATATATATATAAGGAAATAAAATAAAGTAAGGGGGCATTCCGAGAATCGAACTCGGGACCTCTCGCACCCAAAGCGAGAATCATACCACTAGACCAAATGCCCACTTGTGTATAAATAAGATTTCTAAATATATTAGATATATATCTCAATACAAGCTTTTAACCGTTAATTTTCGGTTGAAGATCTACGCTTTTTGGCTTTCCACCGTATGGTAGATCATACAATACAATACGGATTAGGTGCTACCCAAGTAACATATTAGTGGGTGTTACCCTGAGCGTGTGAGGCTCACCTTGATGATTTTGTTGTATATCCATGCCGTCCATCCATTTTAGCTCATTTTAGCACATGATCCCAAAACTTGAACAGATGTGAATATCAGGTGGGCCACACACCACTGTAAACAGTGGTTAATGACCATTAAAAACTTTTTGTGGGCCACAAGTTTTGGATCAATCTGATCTTTGTATTGTACCTTCATCCAAGCATTATCAACGGGTTGGATGGTAAATCAACATTATGGTGGACCCTAGGAAGGTTTTAGGAAGTTTTTAACGGTGACCGTTCAATCACCACAGGTTCACGAGTAGATAGATTTTTTACCCTTGGCGATGGACCCAGATTGGATACTACCCCCAGCAGTACCCAGGTAGAGCCTAGAGACGGATGGTCCTGTCAGGGGTTATGTGGGGCCCACATGGCTACATAAATGATGCTAGCACGTCCTTGTTCAAACAGCTACATTCCACCTCCTTTTTTTTCCTTTAAATTCTTCCGGATCCATATCTATTTGTATTACAAGACAATTAACACTTGCTGAAAACAGTACTATTTTACCAACTACGCAAGCACAATGTTGGCATGCCAAACATTGCTTATGCCATTAGTGTTATGATTGAACGGTCAAGATCATCCAACTGAAGTGATTTTTTTGGGAGGGAGGAAGAATTAAAGGTGGGACCCACTTAATAAAAGAACCAGCTCCATAATCAGAATGTTTCTTAATTAATATTGACAATCCATTTCTCTAGCTAATAAGCAAATCTTATCGTCCAATCAAAGTGATTTTTTAGGACGGGCAACCATAAGTGGTGGCCCGTAATGGATGACAAAGATCCATGATTGGTCATTTTGTCGTATAATCGCTTGGGCCAACCGCTTATGTAGCCAACGAATTCAGTTAGGATCATCAAATAAAAGTGATTTTTACATAACAATTTGATAAGATGGCCATCGTTGGTGAGACTACACCAATGAATGGTCATGAACTCATGATCTATGGCTAAAGTCTCATCACATCACCATGTGCCCACCTGATGGAAACCTCAGTTTTCTCAGCGTCTGTCTTCATGGTTCCAGGATTACTATGAATTCTGATACCAAATAGGGCCTTAATCTTAGAGTTTTGTCTCTATACTATGCATAACACGGGCACCTTCTCGACATTTTTTATCCTATAATGATTTTTGTGGAAGACATTTTAAATGAAGTCGGGATATTTTTGAAAGTCGAAAGGAATATTTTCGAAAGTAAAAATATATAATTGTTTTTGACAAAGATCCATGATTGGTCATTAGCTCACCCTAATGCAACAACTATCCATTTTCATTTCCATCAACTAAATGTTGATCAGATAGATGTGAAACAGCCCGACCTCACCGAAATTCGATTGCTTTTCTAATGACTGATTGCACCAGCAGTTGGGTGCAACTGATTACATCAGATCATTCCTCAGAAAAAGAAATCCTAACAGCCTGTTTGGGTGTCACTTAAAAACGATTTCATTTTATTTTAGTTAAATCATAGTTATGTATTAGATATCACTTTAATTGAATCCTAACCATTCTTTTTGGTAAGGATTGGGAGTAATCTGCATCACCAACAATCATGGTCTCTGATTCCTAATAACGACTGAACAAAGTGAGCTAAAACTCATTTTAAGTGGGGCACCAAACAGGCCCGAAACAATTCAACCGTTTCTAGCACACTGATGGTCGGGTAAGTAACAATCAAGGCAACAAAAAAGGTATGAAATGCCAAAAACAGATCTCCATGAGATCATCACAACCCAATTGTATCAACAGTTTCATCTGGACAACTGAATTCAGTTGTGAATATTCAGCTCAAACAATTGAGGAAATGACCAAATCGTAATTGCCACGCCCTCCATATGGAGGAAGAAAACCTCAAATTCCATTAATTCTTCTGTTTGAAAAGAATGGAAAAAAAAATAATAAAATAAAATAAAATAAATCAAATGGCAATTATGCTACCAGAGCTAACCTACCAAACATGCAAGAGGGCTGATGTTCTCAACTCCTGCAGCTAGAGCTGGGCACGGGACGGCTCGACTCGCCTAAGTCGACTCGTCCGACTCGTTTTGACCTAACTTGACTCGAACATAATGGGTGAGTCAGTTTGAACTGAGTAGGCTTTGCCTAATCCGAACTCAAACCGATTCAAGTTCGAGTTACTGATACTCAACTCGGATTCAGGTATATATATATAATAATAATAAATAAATAAATAAAAACCCTAGTTTTTAAGTATCTCTAACATTATACGCCCCACCCTACCCCACCCCAACACGATCTCTATCTTCCTCTCTCATCCTCCATCTCTTCCAAGCCTGACAACCACCCACCACCATCAACACCCTCCTCTCTCTCCTCTCCACTCCCTCCCACCCTCCTCTTCCAAGCCTGAAGCCACCCATCACCATCACCACCCTCCTCTCTCCACTTCTTCTCTCGATCCAAATCGGTGCCAACTCGAACCAACTCAGTACTTTTTACCAGGTCGGACTTAGTCCGGATTGGTCCAGGCCAAACCCAAATTCGGATCGGTTCAGGCATGCTGGATTCAGTACCGAGTCGAGTTGAGTTCAGGTAAGGCTTATTTCAAAACCAGATCGAGTTGGGTCAGCCCTAACTCAGTTTGACTCAACTCGATGCCCAGCTCTACTTGCAGCACTTAATAGGTCTGGTTGCCCAAGACCGCCAGAGCTAACCTGCCAAGAACGGAACGAAAACACCACACGAAAAAGCTCACATTCTTCTCCTTTTTTAGAGGCAACCAACGGTTCCGAACCCTTACGAAAAAACCCTAACCCCACCCTTAGACATCGCTGTTCTGGATGGCTTCTAGCACATTCTAGGCCGTATGGCAGGAAGGAGTTATTGGATCCTACACATCAACAATAACACGCCGTTTGCCAATCCAAGAGGATTACTCACACATATATGGCCATTGTTTGGTAATCCAAACCATCGATCAAATAGGTCCCACTGTGGATGGATGATGCCCCCAAACAATAAAAAAAAAAAATCTCACAGATTAGAATATCGCACCCTTTTCTGTTAAATGTAAACCACCGTCTGTTCTTCATAGCCATCAATTTGCAAACTACTAATTGAAGTACCAGGATCTTGAAACTGGAAAGATTATCAAGGCCTGGGCGTACCGTCTACAACAGTGCCCACCAAATCAACAGTACTGATGATCCCCACCGGTATCCAATCCTGCAAGTGAGCAAATTGTACATTTGTTGATGCAGACAACTCCTTTGTCATTTGCCTTGTTAAGGCACCGATTGGTGTATTAGCAGTCTGTATGAAAACCAACACCCAAGCCCCTTCAAGGAAGGGCATGAAACAAGCCCGTATCCGATAGTTCAATCAGCCATAAGAAACAAAGATGAATCCCAAGTCAGAAAGCATCTCAAATCATCTTGCTGTAGCATGCACCAAGCACAAGCGGGGTTTTGATCATCTAATGCTTCAATGCACAATCAGGCATACCGCCAACTGTGGCAGGCCACACGAAAAAATCCACAACACTATAAGCTGAGGTTTCCTAAAATGAGAACTCAGTTACCATTGACATAGCATTTAAATATGCACACAACGAGGAACTATTTCAGTAAAGATTCAAGTAGGAAAGATTAGCAAAGTTCACCTTGTCAAGTCGGCAAATGCCAGCCTGTCCACTGTTTGTTGCCTAAAAATTCCAAACTGCACATACACATCAGACACCTAAAATAAGGATAAAAACAGCAAGAGAAAATACATATCGGAAAATTGATATGCCTGTCTAATGATTAAAGATCTACAAATATTCCATCTCTCAACCAATGAGCAACCCATTCGAAATGGATCGGAATCCAATGAACAGCCAACCGTCATGCCACTGCCTCGTCTACTTGAAACCTCCAAACTCGAAAGTAATGACAGTGGACAAACCCCCGTTTCAGAAATAGCTCACTGGAATTCACAGAAAGATGATTTGATGGAATATGCATGGATTTGAGGATGTCAGAGATTGGGATGCAAAAGACAAGCAAGTAATCCATTTCAAAATTCTACGCATATTTTCCATTTTCCCATGTGCAGGGTCACCGGCTCCCACAAACTTCAGGCTACAAAGGGGTTTCACAGACGTGGTTGGCAAGTTAGACAATACTAACCACACACCATGTCAGCTTGAAGTCGAACAAAATAGGGAAGTAGGCATTGCTGCAGGGTCGAGTTCCCAATAGCCTCGCAGCTTGCCGCCGCCTTCATCTTTAAGCATGATGGCAGGAACCCGATGGGAAAACCTCAGCAGTTCATTCCGCTGTATGACCATCGTGGTGCCAGCTCCTTTGAATACAGTTTTAAAACCATCCACCATTTCCAAAACCAAAACTTTAAATACAGAGCCAGCATCTTCAACAACTTCGACCATGTCATATTTGTTCTTCAGAGTTGTACGAGTCCATTGAGCACTCCAATGCTTGTATACTGCCCAAACCTCGCCTTTCCTTGGGTAGATATCATATCTCCTCCACTTAGACACGTACTCTGCTTCTACCCGGTGAGAGAATGCTTGCGTTGAATCAAAGACTTCGGTTCCCCCAGGCCTGTATCTTCCACAGGTAATGGGCAGGTCCTTCTTGGACCACCGGGTTTCCTCCAACGTCGAGGGACAGGCTTCAAGCCATGTTGCATGCACTTGGAAATCATCTGATTCTACTTCCTTTATCTTAGCATAGTACTTAGGCATGCCATCATCTTCTTTACTATAGAGAGCCCAGACATCACCCACTTCAAACTTATCTTCGGATTTATCTGTTTCAAATACATGGAATTCTGCATCGGGGTATTCAAAGTCCACTGGAGACGTTGGAGGACTGCAACTGTGGTTTTCAGCAGAATCAACAGAAGTGGTTTGCCCAGCATCTAAATGCTTCCCTTTCTCATCAGCCACGGATTTAGTAGAATTTTCTTCACGACATCTGTCATCAGGAAAGCCATCCTGATTCCCCATCTCAACATCTGAATGCTTCCCTGACTCAGCTGCATGGTGACTTGTAGTTGCTTGGTTGGCCTTCTTTTCACGAAGCCCATTCCTTTCCCTAGGAGAACGACGTATAATGTCCGGATTCTCCTTTTCCTGGGCATTCTTCTCATTCACCTTCGTGCTCTCAGGTGTCTTGCACTTCACATGCCTGGCTACTGGTGTACAGTTGGCTCTGGTATCCAAGCCATCGCTGTCCGCTGCCATATAGTTGGAGACCTTGGAAGGTTTGGGAAGTGCAACCTCTTCAATGTCCCTAGGCACTGAAGCTGGATCGAGTTCAAATGACCCTTTAGGGACATCTTCTCTTTCATCTCCCATCATTCCATGATGGGGAATCCTGTGAGAAAACCTGAGTATTTCATGTGGAGGTATTTGAAAGGAGTTGATCTCCTTATTTGATGCTTTCTGGAAAAGGCTTATGAATCCTTTCAACTTAACCAAGTATGCAACTTCAACGCCAGCCTGCTCAGAATAATCACAAAGGACTTCTACAATTTCATATTCATATTGTCTGTGCGAATTAGGATCAGAACTCCATCCAATATCCCAGCCCTTGAAGAGAGCCCAAATATCACCCTTTCTGGGATATATCTTGTAATTACCCCTACCTGCAAGTTTCTCACAAGAAGCCAAATGGGAGAACATAGCAAGTTCTGCGTCTTCGGTTCCCCCAGTTTTGAAATAGCCACAGGCATAGGGCAATTCCTCTTCAACCCAATCACAACTAACTTGGTCTCTGGGATTGGCTTCAAGCCATGTGATTTGCACCTTCAACTTTGTTGTGTAGATCCTCCTAATCCAAGCATAGAATCTTGGCATGCCTTCTGAGTCATCATAACTTGCCCATATCTGATTGACTTCAAAACGGCCTAGCTCTCTCTCTTTGTCGAAATCATAGAATTCTGGTTCGGGGTAGTCAATGACCTCTGGTTCTAATTTGGCCTTGGGGCTCGAAGCCTTTTGTTCTTTTCCATTTGGTAAGCTTTCTTCAAGAGGCACGTTTTCCTGTTCTTCCTCATTTTCAGAAGCTACAGTCTCTGTGGTCTTATTAGCACCTCCTTTTGAAAATGCTTCATCACTCTGATCATTTGTACTGCCAGACTCTCCTCTTCCCCTCGACCTTTTTGAGTTCGGAGGCTTCCCAAAACCGTCATCGTCACTTCCATTTTCTTCATAAATAACATTTTGCTTTTCCCTCCCAGACCTCCGTGGATAACGGCTACTGGTAATATCGGCATCTTCTTCCATGTCTTCAACTTCAACGCCATTTCTATCACTATCACAGCTCTTGCTGGATTCCATTACCGTCTTTCTTTCCCTCTTCCGGTTCACATTTCCAGAAGGTTTCACCCTCTCCGCTCTCTTATTCACTTCCTCAGGCTTCTGTGCACCAGACCTGCCCCTTCTTCTTGCATTCCCATCTTTTGCTACATTGCCTTGAGACCGTCCACCAACCTGGGCACCAGTTCCTGTTTCTGCAAAGGGTTTTGATGCTGCGGAGCCTCCACTGACATTTCCCTGAAATCCTGTGCCACATTGCTGTCTTGCTGTCTGACCGGCCTGAGGAACTGCAGAGCAATTCGCTGCACCTCCTGTGTTAGCTCCTGATGAACCTTGGGATTCCGTGTCATATGCAATAAATGGCTTCAAACAATTCTGACACCGTAGAGCTCGATTCATGATAGTTCTGTAATATTGGTACTTTATACTACAAAACGGGCAGGCTGTCCAGAAAGTGGGAGGAGCTTGTGGTTGCTGCTGATGCACTTGATTTGAGCCTGGAAACTGTGAAGAGGCATGATTCATAAAATTGTTTTGATTGACAGGGGGTTTCTTAGCACAAGAATTCCTATTCTGCTGTTGAGGAGCCTGCCTGGGTACACTGGTTCTGGTGTTGGCTCTTCTCTTTATGTCATATAGATACCGTTTTGCTTGGTCAGTAAGCATCCTATGTGCTTCACCAATCAGCTTAAATGCAGACTCCGCACCAGCAAACTTATTCTTATCAGGATGAAGTACAAGAGCAAGCTTTCGGTACTGCTTCTTGATGGACACTTCATCTGCCGACTGTTCTACTTGAAGAATCCCATACCAATCCATCTCAGACCCACACACATTGAGCTCGGCGGAGATATGCACTTCACAGACGGTTAGCATCTGAGATATATTCTCAAGAGCCGGATAAAGCCGTTGGGCCTTGAGGGCAATCTTTTGAGCACCTGCAAAATCCTTGTTTTGCATCTTCTTTTCAGCAATGTCCTTGGCTCTGATAGCCTCTTCCTTGTTACACTCCATCTCTGTTCCAAAATCAAAGAAATATCTGACTCTGATTTTCTCATATGAAGAGCATACACCCAAAAAGGCTGTCCCCCTTACACTCCATGATTGTGTCGCCCATAAACCAGATGTCAAAGACAAATAAATGACCTGTCTTTATCTTCCCAAAAAAATGGTATTCTCCTCTGACAGAGGATAGAAACAGCTGAAAATCAAAGACCCAGAATTTTAACTCAGTATCCATAAAAGCCCAATATTGCAAATTACATTCCATTAGATCAAACACACCTTTGAACACGTACACAAAAACATGCGCAAAAACATACACATATTTGAATTATACTGCTGATGAGTTATCTGGGAAATAAAAGAATCAAAGAAACTACAGAAAAAAGGAAGTCAAATCAATGTTCGAAATATCGGTATCGTGTTACGTATCGCACCCTTGGGATACAGATACGTATCGGTTATCACGTGGGATATATCGGTTGTATCGTGTAATGTATTGTTGTTGTTGGAAACATGGGGAAACATTGGGAAATTGGTCGAATTTTTAAATGAAACTTCAGTGATTGTTAAAAAAGACATCAATACACAGTTATAAATCAAAACATTGCAAAAAACAAGTGCATATAATAGGTTTTCTTTGTATGGAGTCATAATCCATTCACTGCCTAACTGAATTGATGCAAGTATATTCAAAGTCTATTAATATAATTTATAAATGTATGAAGACGTGTGGAAACACAAGCGATACATTCAAAAGAAAAAGATGAATCACTAGATCAGGATACATACATGTTTGATTTTATGTTTGGACATAGATTGCAACCAATTTGCAAGACATTGAGAAATTTTGATTTTTTTTTGTTTGTTTTTTTTTCAATTTTCCGCAACTTAGCCCATCTCCTCCAAATCTCAAAATTAAAGCTCCCAATCCATGATTTTTCATGATTTGTAACAATTTGACACTTATTTAACATGATTTGCATTAAATTTTTATAATAATAATAAAAAAAAGAAGAAGATCACAATCGAAAATGCTCTCCGGATCGAACATGTGGGATATATCTCACTACTTGTATGTTTCGTATCGCACGGGTGGGATACAAGATATATAGTGGGATATATCGGTCGAACTTGTCGATACTTAAAACACAGGTCCTAATTACTATGATTTCGCATGTTAGTGGATACAAAAGAAAAAATATAGTTAAAGCAATTGAATTTTCCGAACATAAATCAACAAGCGATAATTTATGAGGTGCTGTTTGGATCGACGCCTAATTCGTGAATTTGGCAATCTTTTTAATTGCCAAATTTATGAAATGTGCTGCTGAGGTTCTTGGACAACCCATTTTACCGGATTCATGAATTAGGTAATTAGCAAAATGAGCTTAATTCATTAAGTGTGCAATTAGGCGAGGAAAGGATACAATTACGGGGTTGGGATGTTGACAAAAGTGAAGAAGGTGGATCCAAAAGTACATTAGATCGGCTAGATTCTCTGTTCTGGTTAACGGGCCCCCCAAAAGCTTTTTCAAGGTGTTGAGAGGTCATCGGCAGGGATCTCATCTTTCCCCATTTTTGTTTGGTGGTTGCAAACTTGCAAAAGCCTTTACCAAGATGTTGGATGGAGGCATGTCAACTGGGCTTATCCATGGGTTTATAGTGGCAAATGTGGGCATTCAGATCTCTCACCTCTAGTTTACCGATGATATCATATTGTTTTGCGATGCTGACAAAGTCATGGGGACAACTTGAGGAAGATAGTGAAATTTTTCGAGGTGGTATTGGGGCTAAAAGTTAACATCCTTAAGAACGAAATGTTGGTTTTTGGATTATCCAAGGAAGAAGTGGGAAGTCTGGTGGAGGTGTGGGATCATTTCCTTTATCGTATCTTGGCCTTCCCCTTTGTATCGACAAATAAGCAAAACATCTTTGGGACAATGTGATCGAAAGAGTTGAGAGGAAGCTATCGAGATGGAAGAGCTGACATCTATCCTTGAGCAAGAGACTGACATTATTTTAAAAAAAAATAATAATAAATAAAAAAATAAAAAAAATAAATTGTAGCAAGGTTCCAACACAAGTCACAAGTTCCACCTACTAAAATGGGAAGAATGTACAAGCCATTTGGAGACGCGATGAATCATGCGTTACGAGGCAAATGGTTGTGGAGATTCGACACGAACGAAGGGAATTTGTGGCGAAAGGTTATTGCATCTAACTACAAGGTAAAAGAAGGGGGTTGGTTAAGGCATCCTCAGTGTTTTAAATAGCGGTAGCGTGATGCGTAGCGCTCAGCCCTCTATAGCGTGTAGCGTAAGCTACACAATACTTCTATTTTTTAATTTAAAAATAGGACAAATGTAATAAAGAGTGAAAAAAGGGAAAAAATATAAAAATGCCTAAAAGATGATTCATTTTATCAACTATAAGCATGTTCAAAAAAGTCATTAGTTATCATTTATCAAAAGCCAATCCACATATATAAGCCATATCAAATAATTATCACATTAACAACTTTCTAAGCAAACCACTTTAATAAATAATGTCTAATTGAAACCACAAGTCACAATTATGAAAAGAAATAAAAATCTCATAGGTTAAAAGTATCAAGTATAATACTAGTGTCACATTCCTCAACATCAGAAACAAAGAAAACGTGAAAAAATAAAATAAAATAAAATAGTAAAAAAATGCATTGTAGCTTACACTACGGACGTTACGCGCTACGTAGTTGTAGCGTACGCTACAGGGGATTCACGCCATTTGGGACGCTACGTAGCTACGACCATGCTACGCTACGGGTGCTATTTGAAACACTGGGCATCCTTGATATATAAGGTCTCGAGATTGTGCAAACCAGTTGCCCAGGTGACTGATAAGCATAAAGATGGGGTATATAGTGTTCACCCATCCAAAGCCTGAGGCTTAAGCCATATACAAAATGTCCTGTTGCGGTAACAATGGGCGTAACAGTGAAAATGTTGTATCAGGTTGTCTGATGAATTTGATGAATTTGATAACCTAGGATTGGCTGCAAATCTTTTAATATAATTATCTAACTATATAATATCAATATGAATTTATTAGAATGAATGTAATACCAAAATATCTGATATTTGTCGGTATTGGTGGATTACATACCTTAGTACTCGCGTACATTGTATTTCAACATACAAAGTCTAGGGACTTTTGTCTCCTATTATGTAATCCATGTATCTAACAATTTAATATCATTTTCACAAATAAATCTTAAGAAAAAAATGAAAATTATATTCAGGTAAATAGTGTTGCCAATTGGTAGCTGATATGGCAAACCGTTTGATGCCCCAAATGCAATCTATTAGCACCTATCCCACCAATGGACTGGTGGACATTTATTGAAAGTGAAGAATGAAAACTATCAAATGGTCCTATTTCAAAAAATAAGTGTTTGAATGTAGCATAAGTAGTAGATTTTTATTTAGGGTTGTACTTGGTTACACCAAATATCATAAAATTTTATGATATTTTGCACCAAATTAGTCAAATGTATAATGAAATTTGGTGTGACAAATTCGTTTATTTATTATTATTTTTTTGGTGCAACCAAACACAACTTAAAATAATAGGAAAATAGGTAAAGATTAAATATAAAGGTAAAGAAAGAGCAATCTAACTGATTTAATTCTATTACTTACATTATTTTACTAAAATTCAAAAGATTAACTATTTCTTATTTTTTTTAAAACAAAAAAATGTAACAAATAATTGAAACCATTAATTGATTTTTAATGTTCTGGTGAAAAATAACTTGTAGTGTAAGCTATGTAGCGCATACCATAAGCTATATAGCATGCAGCATATGTAAATTTAGCATGTAATGCAGGTTACACATGATTTGAGCTATTTTCATAAGCTTTGAGGCATTAAGGCTAAACTACACCATGTAGCGAAAGCAACAAGCTATATAGAGAAGCTAATTTAAAACACTAATTGCGATATTTTGTGCGATACAAGAGAATTAATAACTCGTGTGTATCGTATTGGCCACATGCAATATTGATGGTATCGGCCTATCGATATTTAAATCACTGGCTACCATGATGATCTTGACCATTTGTTTTTTACTTTTTTAAAAATTTAAATCTCCATTTTGATTATCATAGATCATATAGTTGGCTTATCTGATCAAAGTGATCTCAAGATGGATGGTCCAAATTTGAAGTTGGACCATTTTCACTAGAAATGGTCTGAACCATCCATTTTTATTATCCAACCAGATGTTTGAATCAACCAATTAAAGTAATTGTTGCGAGATAACGACAGTCTAAGGTGGGTACAATTGATGATTTGTCTTGATTAATCACTAGCCCATTTTGTTATGATTGATCCAGCCTTATATTTTACAGAAATTAACCGGTTGCTAAAAATTTCCTTATCAAAATGACTCCCGAGAGAATAGAAATCCAATGTGGGGCGCATGTGACAAAGGAAGCATACCAGATGACTCAATTATAAACAACATGATCTGTTTGTTTCATTGTTCCTCATTCAGATGATTATGATTGTTCAATCAAAATGATTCTTCAAGGGCATGACAATACATTGTGGGACCCAATATTTTCAATATCAACAATATCGTCCAATACATCCTGTGATATATCATGTATCCCACCTACAATATGAAACACATAAGTAGTGCCGATATATCCCACAAGTTCAATCTGGTGATTTTTTTTTATTTTTGATCCTTTTTTCTATAAATCATATTAATTAGCATCACTTCGTTACAATTCCATGATTCTTCATATTTTGCATGAAAAATCATACATTTGGAGCTTCAATTTTGAGATTTAAGGGAGATGGGCCGAATTGCGAAAAATTAGAAACAATCAAAATCTCCCAATTTCTCACAAATCGGTTGCAATCTATGTACAAACCAGTGTTTCAAATAGCGCCCGTAGCGTAGCGGTAGCGTACGCTACGTAGCGTAGTGTGGCCGTAGCGCTACATAGCGTCCCAAATAGCGTAAATCCCCTGTAGCGCACGCTACAAGGGTCGTAGCGTACGCTACAGCTACGTAGCGCGTAGCGTCCGTAGCGTAAGCTACAATCTATTTTTTTACTATTTTAGTTTTTTTATTATTTTTTCACGTTTTCTTTGTTTCTAATGTTGAGCAATGTGACACTTGTATTGTACTTGATACTTTTAACCCATGGGATTTTTATTTCTTTTCATAATTGTGACTTGTGGTTTCAATTAGACATTATTAATTAAAGTGGTTTACTTAGGAAGTTGTTGATGTGATAATTATTTGATTTAGCTTATATATGTGGATTGGCTTTTGATAAATGATAACTAATAACTTTTTTGAACATGCTTATAATTGATAAAATGAATCATCTTTTAGGCATTTTTATATTTTTTTTCCCTTTTTTTCCACTATTTATTATATTTATCCTATTTTTAAATTAAAAAATAGAAATATCGTGTAGCTTACGCTACACGCTACGTATTTACGCTACACGCTATAGAGGGCTGAGCGCTACGCATCACGCTACCGCTATTTAAAACACTGCTACAAACACAGAAACAAACATGCATGTAACCTGATCCAGTGATTCTCAGTAATTTGGGGATTTTTTGGAAAACAAAATTATTTTCTAATTAAAAATGTTTAAAATATATTATTATTTTTTCGAAATCCCATTTCGATCAGCGGTCAATTTGTCTCACTTCGAAGTATTCGGGAGTGTTTGATGAAATCATCATCTCACATACGCTCTAATTTTAGGATTTGGGGAAGATGGGTTGATTTGCAGAAAATTGAAGAAAATAATTTTTTTCCAAAATTTTCCCAAATGTTAGAGGGCGTCTTCACTAGTATCATTCTACTATAACCTATGCATAGTAATGTCAAGTTATGGAGCAACGATACTATGCCCAGCCCCATCAAGATGGAGATGATGATTTTGGGCCATCGCATAACTCTATGCGGGTCTGAGCCATGGACACATTCTTCACAGGTATATTTCTAATTTTCTACTGCTTTTGCTTTTGAATGTATTGCTTGTGTTTCCACTTTCCATACATGTCTTCTTACCTTTATAAATTACATGAATAGAGTTTGAATATAATTGCATCAGTTCAATCATACATCAAATAGATTAGGACCCCATACAAATGAAAAATCTTATGTGCACTTGTTTTTTTTTTTTGTTTTTTTTTGTGATGTTTTGATTTCTAAGTGTAGTAGTGCCTTTTTTAGCAATCCCTAAAGTTTCATTGAAAAATTCGACCAATTTTCCAATGTTTCCCAACAACAGCGATGCATTACGCAATACAACCAATATATCCCATGTGATAACTGTTATACATCCATATCCCAAAGGTGCGATACATTATGTGATAACAACATAGAAAACATTGGGGGGACCAACATGATGAATATTTCACATTGGGTATTTGCCTTATGTCGTTATATTCAATAGGATGATACCATTTGATGGTCAATGATGTGATTATGATCACCAAATCAAAGTGATAATACAGAACCACGTTCAATCAAAGTTGGGTCCCGCATAATGGCTCAAATCCATTATTAAACAATGTGTATGGTGATTGATATAGGCAATCAGTTTTTTTTTTTTATAACCATCGACTAGATGGACTGGATCATCCAATCAAAGTGACTCTTCAAGGACATGAGAAATTGATGTGGAGCTCTCTTAAAATGTAAATTTGCTATTAAATCATGATTTGACAAGAAGACCAGAGAAAAAAAAATATTATTATTATTAATTATAAAATTCCAATTTTCATAAAGATAACAAATTATCAATCAATGAATTGCCTAATTCACGAAGTAACAAATTTTATGCATGGAAACACTTGTAAGCATTTACAGTGTCCAAAAGTCACTATAGACAAGCATTCTACATAGAAATTACCAAGCCATAATTCACTATTTGATGCAATTACCTAAACATTTACATAAAGTGTATAGAAGTGACCACAGACAAGCAATCTAAATAGAAATTATCAAGCCATAATTCACTAGTTGATGCAATCCAATATCAAATTAGTAAGATTCGATGCCAGAATTGCAAAAAATGGACAGAGAATACACCCACGAGAATATTGGAGTAGAAGATAATAAACAACTTTATCAAAATTGAAGCTTCTTTCTTACAAATACCTGACCTCGGAAAGCACCCAAAAAAATGTGGTGCCTCTACCCATCTAGAACAACCCCTTTTATAGAACCTAAAAGACACCCTCAAACTCCTATGGATCTTTAATTAAGATATTTCAAAAATTACATTGATTTCAAATCTATCCAAGATAGCAACAACTCTACCTACAAAGATTTGGACAATTAGTAATGGCCTAGAAATAGCAAAAGTAAATCCAGAGAGATATTCTGAGAATCATCAGAGAATCTGCAATCAACAACCATATCTTCAAAATCCCAAAAAGATGCCCCTAAAACTAGTGGCGAACAGCCCAAGATTCAGAACATGTTGGTCCACATGGTGAGGATTGGACCTCCATCACTAGTCACTTACAGTGTACAAGATGCTGAATGTTAGAACCAACAAATCCATAACACGTTCTCTCAAACAACAGAAAATGACCTAGTTTCAAGACCATCAGTACCATTCTCTCAAACAACAGAAAATGACCTAGTTTTGTCTAACATGTTCTTCTTTACCTACCAACAGAAGTAAAACCCTAGGTTCACAACATAAACACACACACACAGAGCAAAAAGAAGAAGAAGAAGAAGGAACACACCAAACACCCCCAAAAAAAAAACAAAGAAATGAACAAAGTAAAATGGTGGTAAACAAACCTTATTCTAAAATATTTAACATTTCAGTGAGATATATATATATATAGATAGATAGATAGATAGATAGAGAGAGAGAGAGAGAGAGAGAGAGAATGTGGGAGAAAGGAATGTTCCCAAACCAGTGAATGCATTCAGTTTTACATGATAATTTCAACAGAAAATTTGTTCATTTTAACAAGAACTCCAAATTCCAGAAACCATAGTTTCCTGGAATCTAATTCTCACTAACTCCCAACAGAACTAGAATCCTAGATTCTCAACATGCATTAAAAATAAAAATAAAAATAAAAAACGAAATAAGAAAAAAGAAAGAAAGAACCTGGAAGTCTCACCAACTCCCAACAGAATTCAAATCCTAGATTCTCAGCATGCATTACAAAAAAGTTGAAATAAGGAAAAAAAGAATGAAAGAAAGAATCCAACCAAAAAAAAAAAAAACAACCATTCTCAAAAACTCAAGATCTATTTGAGAGAAGTTAACAAATCGGTATCAATAAAAAATTCAAGTGTACAGGACAATTGCAATAAGAAACATCTATGCATTAATAAAACAAAATACAACAAGAAAAGAAAACAAAAGACAAACCCCCCATTTTTTCTAGAATAATTTTCTCTGACTACCAACAGAACTAACACTGTACACTCTCAGCATGACATAAACAAAATGCAAAATAAGAACAATAAACTCATCACTAAAACAAACAAAAAAGTTAAAAGAAATCTGAAAAATTCATAATCCAAACAAGAGAGGTCTTTTTTAATCATGGACATCATCATCCAAGCCTTATCCCAACTAATTCGAGTTGGCTAAACAAATCCTATTCTGCCATTCCACTGTATCAAGGGACCCTATTCGCTAACAATAAATTATTAAAAATGCCAAAAGGAGCAAGGATCCATCAGCCTCTTAGCAAAAGAGAGCAAAATTCTTGACTTCTCATATTACATGGCAATGATCAATGTATCAACGGCATCAACCAAAATACTGGCTGATATTATTGTGATCGCACATGGGCGATATGAAATCTAGAGAATTCGCAAAATTCCCATGTACGCGGATATATCACAATATTTGTGATATTTCGCAAATATTGTGCAATAATTGCATTATTTTGCCAATATATCATCATTATTTGGGCAATATTTGATACTTCAAGCAAAACCAGTGAACATCAGAAATTTTTTTGAAACATCTCTTGCTCAATTTTTTTGGGATTCTCTTTGTAGCTGTGTTTTAACAACTGCACTCGAGTTGTTTCACATCAAAACACGCATTTGGTGGAGACATCGGAAGTGGAGATGGATTTCGGAGCATGGTTTTGTCAAGAACCGCATTGTTTGTCCCCTAAACAATGAAAGACTATGGTGCATAGTTTTCTTTGTAACATTTTGATTCTAAGGTGTGTAATCATGTGTCTTTTAACATCTCTTGAAGTTTCACTAAAAAATTCCACCATTTTCCTTATAGTTTCCCCAATGTTTCCGTCAAACTGCAAAACGCATTACACAATACATGTGGTATTTCCTTACTTTTATCATGATGTTTCCGTATACCAAGGGTGAAATACATAATATGATACCAATGCATAAAACATTACTCCAAGGAATGTCTGAGCAAACATTATACAAGTGGAAATAAACACAAGCTCCTAGGTTCCCTGACGCCCAATCAATCACCATCAAAGATCCACCAACCAATTAACTAAATCCACTCTAGTTTCGATGGCCGGCAACCCTCCCTATTCAAGGATCTGGGATCTGGATCCTGCCAGACAAAACTAAAGCCCTACATCCTCCACATGACATAAACAACAAGCAACGTTAAAAATAAAATGAAATAAAAGCTGACCAAAGGGACAGCAAAAGTGTGTGTGTGCGCGCGGGGGTTTCTTAGTTCCCAATTGACAATATGACAGAGTATAAGATCAAGTGTCTCAATGTGATGTAAATGGACAGCAAGTGGGTAAGCTAAAGTATTCTATGATTATTTCAAGACAATGATGAGCCTAAATATATTACCCCATTAAAGATTAATGGGAGAACATAGTTTGCAAAAGCTCTTGGGTGCAAAGTCGGCTCCCTCCCTACTACTAATCTTGGGTTGCTGCTATATGTCAGGAAACCAAATACAGGTCAGTGGCAGCAATGATTGGAAGGGTCCGACAAGGTTATCAACTTGTAAAGAAGATACCTCTCCTTGGGAGGATACATGACTCTCATTGAAGCTGCTATATCAGCCATGACAGACGTATATGTTGATGTTTCAATGCCCCTCAAAAGTCAATGGTAAACTGCGATAAGCTTTTATTTGGCAATGGTTAGAAGATAGCAAAAATAACACCCAGTAGATTGCAAAGAGCTGGGCAAACCCACCATAGAGGGAGGGGGATCAAATCGCTAAAGATGATGAATAATGCATTGCTTGGGAAATGATTGCAATGGATGCAAGAAGAAGAAGACCTTTTGTGAAAGAAAGTGGTGTCACTCAAATATGATCAGTGGGGAGATGGGTGGTGCATTGCTAACTTTTTTTCTTTCTTTCTTTTTTTGAGAGAGAGAGGTGGCAGCATTTATTAAGAAGCCTGCAAAAAGGGGAAAAGAATACAACATCCAAGAATCACTGAGAAGAAACAAAAAGATAACCAGCCCAGCCCAATACAAGACCTTTCATTTTACAAATAACCTCATCTACCCCCATTCTTTCGTTCCGAAAGCAACAGCCATTCCTAGTCCCCCCAAATAACCCAAAAGATACCCATAAGAGTCAACCTCCATCAAACCTTATCAGCTTCCCTAATACCTCCCCCATGCCAAGTCCACAAAAGATCACCATCTTCGACATCACCCAAACAACACGAAGCAACTTAAAAAAATGGATCCAGACTTTATAAGTAAAAGGACAATGGACAAAAAGATGATCAATCGATTTTGCATCCTCCATACACATCAAGCACACATTGGGTAGCACAAATGGTCTCCTTTGAAGGTTATAGATGGTAAGCACCCTCTTATGCGCCACGAACCAAACAAACAACGCAAATGAGGAGCTCCGTACAAAAAAATGCTTAAACGGATGCAACAAAGAGAGAGTAAACTTCTTAAATTATGGAGTAAAGAGACTGAACCGAAAACTTTCCCGATCTATTACCCTGCCAAATCATCAGATCCACTCCAAAAGGGGAAGGAAGAGCACCCTTGAGAATATCCAACATACTAGCAAACTCAACAATCTCCTCATCCAATAAATTCCTACAGCAAGAGGGGCACAAAACCACCATTACACAGCAGACGAAAAAGCAAGCCACCACAGATACAAACTAGATAGAAGCAAGCCGAGCCAAGGAAGGGAAAAGATCTTGCAGCGCATGATCGTCACACAAAATGTTCACCCAAAACAAATAAGATGCCCACTACCCAAAGCGAAAGCAATCCCCACTGAACCCAATGCTCAAACACAACAATCACCCTCCATAAATGAGAAGCTCTATAAAGAGCAAAACCTTTCACAAATCACCCACCCTCATGCACTCCGCATTTACCAGCTATCACTTCCTTTCACAGTCTTCGCTCTTCATATCCGAACCTCCAAATCCACTTCCCAAGAAGGGCAATATTCATATCACCCAGCCTTGCCCTCTTAAATAGGCCTACACACCTCATCCCACTTAAGGAGATGGAATTTTCTACACTCAGAGGCACAATTCCAAAAGAAATCTCTTCTCAACTTCTCAAGCCTAACCAAAACCTCCTTGGGACATTTAAACAGAGACATAAAATACACGGGCATATTAGAGAAAGCCACCTTAATTAGTGTTAGCCAACCTCCCAAAGATAGATAGCGACCCTTCCAAGCAGCCAAGTTCCTTTCAATCCTTTTAATAATCCAATCCCACAAGTGTTTGACCAACTTCCCAATGCAAAGATGCAACCCTAAATATGTTAAAGGAAAAATACTGGCTTTACACCCGAAAAAACCTGCAATGCAATTGAGGTCATCACTACAAACATGCACTCCCGACATTTTAGGATTGGCCACATTACCCTTCAATATGGAGACCTTTTCAAAACAAATGATGATTTTCCAAAGATTATCCACCAAGGTTGCTTTCACATCGTAAAACAAAAGCGTATCATCCACATTCTGAAGATGAGAAACTCATTATCCACCATCTGATGCGTTGAAACCGCTAAGTAACCAGTTGTAGTCCTCCTTTTGAAGCACCATACTAAGAGCCTCCCCTATCACCACAAACAAAAAGGAGATACCAGAACCCCCTGCCTAAGACCCCATGTCACCTTAAAATACCCTTTCGGAGACCCATTAACCAAGATGGAGAGAAGTTGATTTGACGCAAGCTTGAATCCATCCCCTTGCACATTCCAAGATAGGATTATCATTGGGCAATTGCTCCACCCATTCTTCCCCTATTGCCCCCATTGGCTTTAGTCGTAGACTCGTAATTAATAGAACACTCTAAGCTTAGGAACTCCCTTATACCTTTAGGAGATTTCTTAGGCTTCAATGACTAAATATCATACTACCACTGAGACCCCCTGGTGAAATATTCATCTCGCACCTCGAAGGCTATCCCCACTAGTCCTCCCACTCTTTCCAAAATGTCTTTGAACCATCTGAATTGCTACTCTTCAATCAAAGCACCCACACCCTAAGTGTCATGAGGGATTTTCACCATTCCCGCATCAACCATGCATAATATTTATGCGTTTCCCACCATGTTCTCAGCTCGAAGAGGAGTGACCACCATAAACCTCCAGAGAGTCAATCTCCCCTCCCTCCTCTATAATGCTCAAGCAATCCCCTGATGCAAACCGCATTGGATTCCCATCTATCACCATCCCGTGCACTCCCAAGGAAAGAGCACCCTCCACCTCTGATACATCGTGAGGAAGTGTACACCTTTCTAATAGAACCCCCTTTATCAAGCGACATTCGCTAACTTCGCTTCCAGAAGAATGGTTATCGATCCTTTCGAGAGGCTCTATTGCTTTCGCATTGCAAGAAGATCGAAGAAAATGGACATTACAGGCAATAAAAGAGAGTCTAAATTCCCACGTGAGGACTTAAATCACAAGTGGAACCCATTAACTTAGCCCCACACTCTTAAGAGACAACCGCATGTGACGAGGAACTAAAAATGTCTACACATGTTGGGTACACTACAAGGGCCATGGCATTCAGACTCGCCTAGAGTTGTCCACGAACCGAGCTAGCTCACTCGATTTGACTCGAATCGAATCTGAATTTGAGCCAAGTCGAGCTAATTTTTTGAGCTCGAAAATTTTTCAAGCTGAGTTCGAGCTGGCCCGAGCTCGACTCGACTCAGTTCGATATATAACTCGAACTCATCTCAACTCAATCAAGGAGTATAAAAAGTTTTTTTTTTAATTTTTTTTTTTTAAAAAAAAAACCCTAGTCCCCTCTTCATTTCTCAACCCAGTCCAGCCGCCCGAGCGCACCTCTCTCTCTCTCTCTCTCTCTCTCTCTCTCTCTAAGCCACCCAGTTCGATCACCGGCGCTCGCCCATTGACGCTACCTAGCTCGGTTGACCGTGGTCACTTGTCTGGTCCCTGCATTGCCCGGTCGTCTACCCGTCTCTGCCTCTCTGGTGGTACCAGCACTTACCGACCAGTGCTCACCTAGTCACCAGCCTACCCTATTGTCTGAGCACCGCCCTGCCCCTTCTTGCCTGCTTGCTCGCCTGCTCACCGGCCTACCCTGTTGTCCGATGGTCCCTACCTTGCCCGGTCACCCCGCCCCTACCGGCCGCCGCAACTCACCAGTCCATCCGGCCACCGGTAAGCACATTGAAACCTAATTTTAATTATATTGAATCATTGATATTTTTAGCATTAAATAAATTATAAAAGTATAAATATATATTATATATTATATGATTGGTTGGATGTTTAGATGGATGGGAGGGATGGATGGATGGATGATTGGTTGAATCATGGATGAGTGGTGGATGAATGTTGCAAAATTAATAAATATAATATAAATTTTATATATTGTATAATAAATATATTATAATATATCAATATTATTATTATTATTATTATTATATTATAATTGGATCAGGTGAATGTTGCGCCACTTTGTAAAAGCAGTTCCACTGTGCAGACATACGAATCGTATCATGTGAATGTTAGTTCTATTTTTTGTCATTGTTAATTGTTCATTTATTACTGTTAATATTAGGTTGTTAATATTAATGTTAAATTAAATTAATTTAACATTAATATTAATGTTATTGTTAATTTCATATTGTTTAATCAATCGAATTATTTTTTAAAATGTTTTATTGTTATAGTATAAGATAATCAGTTGTCCATTTGAGGATTTCTATGTTGGCAGACATAGATTCAATGTATTTTTTTATGTATAGAAATTCTCAAATTGTCCTTTTTTGGACAGTTCAATGTTGGATGGATAAGAATGTCTTCATTTGTTCTAATTTAAATGCACATATATGTTTTGGTTCATCTCTCCTATTCTTTGTAGATATATTTCTTGCATTTTTTTCATCATTAAATATCCACATTTTGCATTGATAGTTAACGTACGAATCAAATACAAGACTAATATATTCTGGAGAGATAAGGGGAGATGTTGCCGAAATTTTGGCATGGCATTTAAATTGAATAATGAAAGCATTACAATCTATTCAACATTAAATGGGTGACTGATTTAGACACTTGGGAAATTGTTGAAAATTTAGACATTTATATACACACCATTTGTGTTAATAAGTGCCTAAAAGTTAATTTTCTATCTTTATATTTATAGATGGCTAGTGAGGAGGAAGTCCCAACTACCCTGGTGTCAGTGCATCGGCCATTTCTCCTCTTATTGTTGAGGGAGGGGTCTTCGACTACAACTACAATTAAAGGAAAGAAAAGGTCAGCTGTATGGAATGATTTTGAAGAAATTCTAGTTAATGATGTGCTTAAGATCAGATGTATGCACTGCAAAGTATTTTACAGCAAAAATCCCGAGAGGTCAACTAGTCATTTAAACAGACATAGGCAAAGTTATTCAAGAAGACTAAGAATTCCACTTCCAAGCCAACAGCTGCTATCATTTAGCAAATCTGAAGGAGATGCATCTTAAGGTAAACTTTCCACTCATAAGTTTGAAAAAGAGAAGTTGAAGGAGTGGTATGCAAGACTTGTGATCGTTGATAAACAACCATTTAAAATGATAAAGAGTAAAGTCTTTATGGGATATAGTAAATTCCTTAATCCTCATGTTAAGAAGGTCTCCCGCGTTATTGTGAAGAGGGAGTGCATGAAGATGTACACAAGTGAAAAAATGAAACTGAAAGCAGTTTTGGGATTAGTCTCAAGGGTAAGTTTGACTTCTGATTTGTGGACGGCGTCTAATCAAAGAAAGGAATACATTTCATTGATCGCACACTATGTTGATGAAGATTAGAAACTTTGCAAGAGAATATTGAACTTCCGCTACCTTCTACCTCCTCATACCGATTTGGTTATTTCAGATTGCATTTATGATTGTCTACGAGATTGGGGCATTAAAAATAAAGTCTCTTTAATAACTTTAGATAATGCTTCAACAAATGATAGTATAATATCATTCTTATGTAACCAGTTCAAGACAACCAACAATTTATTTTTCAAGAGAAAAATATTTCAAGTTCGGTGTTGTGCCCACATACTAAACCTAATTGTACAAGAAGGGTTGAAAACAATCGACCAAACTATAGAAAATGTGAGGGAGAGTATAGAGTACATAAGGGGCTCACCTTCAAGATTTGAGCATATGGAATGACATATTCCAACGTTTGAATGTGAAGTCCCAAAAAACGTTGAAGTTATATGTATACACACGTTGGAATTCGACTTTTGAAATGTTAAATTTGGCCTTGGAATTGGAACTTGTATTTCCAGAATATGCAACGCATGATAGAACGTATGCTTGGTTGCCTACTGAAGAAGATTGGAGCAAAGCAAAAGAAGTTCACAAGTTTCTCAAAGTTTTTTATGACTGCACGATGATATTTTCTAAAAATAAGTATCCCACAGTAAATATGTTTCTTCCATCTATTTCAAGGATCAATGAAGCCCTAAGAAAAAGTGTTTGTAAAGGTCCAGATTTTCTACAACTTATAACACTTAGTATACAAATGAAGTTCGATAAGTACTGGGATGAATGTCATTTATTAATGGCCTTAGCGGTTGTTCTTGATCATTGGTGCAAGATGAGCCACGTTAAGTTTATCTTTATGAAGATTTATTCTGATCAAAGGGCAGTAAAAGAAACCTAGAAGGTTCGTGTTGCAATCGAAGAACTATACAATACGTACACAATCACAAGATCCACACCAAGTGATAAAGAAGTTCGAACTCGTGCTGCTACAAGCTCTTACACTATGCTCGACGATGAATACATGTCTTTCTTAATAAAAGAAAATACAGACAATGAAACGAAAGAATCAGAGTTAGACTTGTATCTCAAAGAGTCAATCGTAATACGGCAAGATTCAGACTTCGATGTTTTGGAGGAGTGAAAAATGAGAGTTAGTGAAGGAAAATACCTTACATTATCGGCGATGGCACAAGACAATTCCTAGTTCAAAGATGGCATTAGAATCTATTTTTAACACAGGTAATAAGGTCATAAGCAAGAATCAAAGCTCCCTTGTACCAGATACAGCTGAAGCATTAATCTGTACACAAGATTGGTTACATCCGAGTTGGGGAAGTAATAGTATTGATACTGATGAGAAATATGAGGAGAATGAGTCTCAAGACGCAACACATGCAACAACAGCAACATGAATGCAGTTAGCTTAACATTTATTGTTAATTTCTTGAAACATGAAAATGATGTAATGCGTACTTGTTATTTTATATTATGTTGATAAATGTTATGAGTACAATGCATCAATGACTTTTATTTTATTTTCATATAATGTTTTTTGTTTATATTATAATTACTATTTCATTATTACTTTTACATATCATATTTTATTGTTGCTTTTATATCACATATTTCATTTTTTCCATTTGTTTTCATACTTCATTATAGCTAAAATACTAATTTTTCCAACACAAACTGTAGATATGTCTTCAAGTGAACCATCAACCAACGTTTGGGACTATGGTTCCTTAGTCCACTCTTCAAAGTCTGGAAAATTGAAGATTTTAAGTCATTTGTGTGGGGCCAAGTCTGTTAAAAAAAACTAATCGGCTCAGGTTACACTTATCATGTTGGGGTGGAGATGCAAAACCGTGTCTTAAAGCCCTAAAGGAAATCTGTTAAAAAAAAACTAATCGGCTCAGGTTACACTTATCATGTTGGGGTGGAGATGCAAAACCGTGTCTTAAAGCCCCAAAGAAAATCTAACTTCTTTTTCAGGTACTTATTGATTCGAATAAAAAATCTTCCACTCTCCAATCTAAACTTTCTAAGGTAGAGGAAGAAGCTAGATTATTAGCATTGGAAGAAGACCAATTCTAACTTGCCTTAAAACATAGTATGGAAGAGGCTTCTACAAATCAACAATGTCCTCCAAGACAACATGATGTCGAAGCAGGTTCAAACTGCACGAATGAGAAGAAGAAGAATAACAAACCATCCAAGTTTCTCTCCAGTCTTGATGCAATTTACAGGGCGTTGGGAACTACATATAAATACACTCACAGCGAAAGTTTGAAAATTTTAATTCAAACGATACAAGAGGACAATAAAAAGCTCTCTCCACTTCTGATTCGGGAGAGGTGAACGAGTACGTATATGAGGAATTGGATAACAGCTCAAGCTCGGCAAACGAATCTCCTCTCCAGTAGTAATTAGTATATAATGACAGTATTATTAAAAAAATAAAAACCTTGTCTAATGTTGTTGACGTGTTGTAATAAGAATATTTTTAGTTTTTAGTTTGTATTTTATTTTTTATTTTCTGCTTTATTATGTTATTATTAAATCTCATGTACAATTACAATTTGATCTCATCTCGAGAACTCAACTTGAATTTGATCTCATCTCGAAAACTCGAACTTAAACTTGGCTCGAAAGCTCGAGCTCAAACTGGTTCGATCTGCTGACCGAGCCGAGTTGAGCTGAGGCCAGCTCGACTCAGTTCGACTAGGTGTACACCACTAGACTCGTCTTCCACACGTGTATCAAGATTAGACTGATCATCCCCTATCTACGGCTCATCACTTTGCCACATGCAGTCATCAAAGCCATCCTCCTAGTCATCACCACCCTTCAAAAGAGTTTCCTGCCTTGGGATGAACGTAAAAATAGATGTCACCATAGGCTCCCTCCGTGTGTCCATAGTCAAGTTCCAAGCCTCCGCGTCAGTGGCGGCTTCAGGAGTAAAAGTCTAGTTTGAAGCCAACTTGGGTCCAAAGCCTACTTCAAAAATGAGCTGGCTTCAAAGAGGGCGTTTCTCCCCTCTGAACTCCCGCAGAGTAGCATTCTCCATGTGTCGCCCCATGGCTTCGAGGCTCCCACCTACCTCCTCTCCTCCAATGGTTATCTTACATGACCCTCCAACTTCTGAAGCTCTGCAGTAGCCACCAAGAGCTCCTTCAAGTGCCTTCAATCGACCACCATGGCTTTAAACCGCCTCATCAACCTCCCTAAGCTTCCAAACTTCACCCCATCAGAGAAAGCATCCATCAGACACTCCCGCTGCACCTTAAATATTAGTCGCCTTTCCCCAACGATGACAGGAAGGTCGGATCTATAGGAGATTTCTCTCTTCACCCCCACCCTCACCCTCGCAACACCCAACTCCACCCCATTCTCCATCGCAGGGTTGATTTTGACCACCTCCCCCAAACAAGTTACCACTGTAACAACCCAAAAAAACAATAATAATAATAATAATAATAATAATAATAACAACAACAATAATCTAAAACCAAAATTCCAACAGAATTCCCCAAATTAAGAACCACACACCCTCCTTCCCAAAAACAGAGACCTCATCCCACCTTCTAATGCGATACATCAAACCATCTCTGTAAACAACACCAACAATTAGTAAACTATCCACATCTCCTTCCGGGAGCAAGCAGATACACACCTCATTAGAATTAATAGGCATCAATGAATACCCCTCAAAAGCTGGACCACGGGACTCTAAGCAACCACCCTTCGATGTGCGATATGGTGGCACCCTCCATCGAAGCCACCACCAAGTGTTGCAACAACTCCCAAGATTCACTAATGGCATCCAGATTTATTCGAACCACCAACACATCCTTGGAACCCTCCATGCAAGCCCATTTCCTTCCTCCATATTGGGCACCATCAAGCCCTTTCTTCATTGATTTTTCTTTCGTCCCCTCCCCTGTTTTTTAGCACCTTTCTCCCTAGCTACAATGTTCCTATAGAACGAGGCGTATTCTCAAACTATCCTTTGTGCATTGCTACTTCAACAAACAAAAGCTCTATAACCTAGAAAGCTATATTGGCTAGGGAGCATTTAATTAGGGCAACAACTTCAAGGTCGGTGCAAAGAAACACATTAGGTTTTAAGAAGATAGGTGGTGTCGTTATGGTACCTTATGCAGTAAATACATTTATCTTTATAGATTGGTTGTTGAGAATACAGTCAAGATAATTAACACTTATAACAGGGTTAGTGATCAAATTGTCTAGTCGTCTACTTTGAAAGGAGCTTAAGAGAGACCTAGGAGGATCTAGTCAGGCCATTGGCTTATCTAAAGGGTAAAGTTCAATACAAAGGAGCGGGAGGGTGCAGAAATGGGCAAACAATAGAAGTTTCTCAATCAAATCGTTTTAGAAGAAAGGGAGGTGAGGGATAGGTAACAAGTGAAAGTGACACAAATAGGAGATTGTGGACCATCTATTCATCTTGTTAAAGGGCGATGCCTTCATCATTTTGGCATAGTGCGGACAATCAACTTCAACAGCTTTGCTTCTAGAGGGATGGAAGGGTGGTCCTATTAAGGGCAATGGGCAAAAGCTCCATGACCTTTGGTTTCTAGCCATTTTATGGTCAATTTCATTGGAAAGAAACAATGTAATTTTTAATAATAGATTGGATCTTACTGCTAATGTAATCGGTAAAGCCAAGTCCTATGTATCCTTCTCGGCAATGTTGATCAAGGAGCTAGAGGGGTGTTGCTTCGCTGATATATGGAGTTGGTAATAGTAATCTTGTAAGGCAAGTGGTAACAACCACAAGAAGCACACAAATATGTGGGTCCCAAAAACCCAATTTGCAGCTCCCATAACCCATTTTGTGGGCCCCATACATGGGGGTGTTTAGAGCTTTTCTAAGGAGATATACCACGCATTTGTGGTTTGATACTTTAGAATCTTTGTTTAGTAAAGTTTTGGGGAAATCTTTAATAGAATATTATGTGCCATGATGTCATTGGTATTTCTCTATTTTGGGAGACTTGTGTTTTGGGGAATCTTTAATAAAGATTTTGTGTGTCATTAAGTCAAGATAGCTTCCTATTTAGAGATTATTTTTTAAGATTTTGAATCTTTTTATATGTTGTTAATTTCCCTTTTGAATTTAACATTTCAATGTTACATGCCCCGTGATTGTTGATTTTTGCTACAAACTTTTCACCGAGTAGCAATATCAACCGAAGCAAGTTTTATCAAATCAATAAAATGAAAATGCCCTTGAACTCCCATCGAACAAAAGGAAGTGTTGGCCACAGTGGAACAACTTAGTCGAATAAGGTGCACTAGGGCCAACTGAAGTTCTCGTTGCTTTTCTTTTGTTCATTTGGGGCGGGTTTAAGGGGGATATAATGAATTCATCAAAGAATTCTACATCAACGGCAGATTAGCTAGGGAATCAGGAGCCTCCTTTATCATCCTTTTTTTAAGATATCCTTTACCACCTTTATTCCCAAGGAGATGGGAGTTGGGTAGCTTCCATCCAATTAGCATCGTCAGCCTACTATATAAGATCCTAGCTAAGATACCAACAGCGCTTCTTAAAAAGGCATTGGAATGATTATATCCTTCTCCTAGGGTGATGTTGTGAAGGGCAAACAAATTTTGGATGGAGCCCTTTGACGCACATGAATGCAAAAAACAAAGAGAGAGATAACAAGCCCAAGTTTTTTGGATAATCGACTTGGGGAAAGCTTATGATAGTGTAGATTGTGATTTCTTTAACCATACGTCACGAAGAATGGGATTCAGCATTAGATGGTGAAGCTAGATGCAAACTTCTATCCCATTGGCTAGATACCCAGTGATGGTCGATGGATCCCCCAACTGCTATTTTCAAGGATATTAGAGGATTGGGCAAGGGTTCCTTTTTGTCATCATTACATAATCCCTTAGCAAGATCTTGGCCAAAGCCATGAGGGGTTGATTGATGATCTGAACATAGGTCAGAATTGGCTAAATGTGTCCCATTTGCAATTTGCTAATGGCACCTTAATCTTCTACAATTCCAAGAGAGCGTATACGATGAACTTGCAATGTATTTTGAGATGCTTGGAGGCAACATCGGGAAAGGAGGAAAATGTTTGGCATCAAGCTAGACACTTGTGAGGTGAGGGACCCTGTGGCAATTCTCGATAGTGGACCAGGCTCTCTGCAATCTACCTTCATTTACCGAGTCCCCCTCTAAAAGCCTCTGGGACCTAATAATTACCAACGAATGGAAGAAGATTAGCTACATGGAAAGGAAGGTACGTATTGATGGGGAGCAGGATTGCTCACAATAAAGTAGCTATGGTTGCCATGTCTTGTAATTTATGCCTTTGTTCCACTGACTGACAAGCATGAGATCTAGAACTGAAAAAAATCGAATGGCAATTCTTATGGCAAGGGTGGATCCAAAGCACAAAAGTTTTATCTTTTGGATTGGAACAAGGTGTGTTAAATGAGTTGTCAGAATGGTGCAGGTCTTAAACCCTTGAAAATGATGAATGATTTGAGCAAATGAATTGGCATTTTGCAAATGAAGACTACATTCTAAAGACACATGATTGTGGGAAAGTACAGCATTCAAGGTATTCTAGCATCAGTCAAATATAGTCTATGATTATTGGAGGGGGACCTAGTCAATGGAATCAATTATGCTAGAAGGGGTCGCATTCGACATTGGTAATGGGCAATCAACCAGATCTTGGTAGGGTTGGTGGTGTGGGGAATCACCACTACAGTAAAGTTTTACTCTTTAGCTTATGTCAAGGTTGTTAACGTTGCGAGTACATTGGGCAGTAGGAACTGGTCTGTTTGGTCTCCGATTTTATAAGGAATCTATCTAATGCAAAGGAGATCGAATTCCACCAAGTGTTTCCAATCTGTGATCATTAGTAGTTATCAAGCTTTGCCTTTCAAGAAAAAAAACATAGTGATCAAGCCATCAAGGGAGGACTATGTTGTGAATTGTGATAATAATATCCTTCTGAGTCTTTTTGGTTAAATCATTGGCGCTTCATTTATCCAAAAATGATGGCCTAAGTCAACCAATGGACTAGATTTGGAAATTAATAGCCCCACCCAGAACAGTTGCATTTGCTTGGCTCGCAAGCCACGACTGTATTTTGAGAGTCGTCAACAAAGAAACAAGATTTTTGTGAATGGGTGATCATGTGCTTGTGAGAGGCTAAATTTGTTAATCATCTTCTTTTCCATTGTTTTGAGATCATATGTATGAATAAGGGCCTGCTTGTTAACGCTGAATTTTTGCACTTAACGCGGAACTAGGAAATTATTCCGTGTTTAGTGGTGTTTGTTAATGCGTCGTTAACGCGGGAGAAGGAAAGCGCTGAGTGGTTTTTCACTGAATTCTTTCCGTGACAGGAGTCTAGCTTAATGGTGAACACGGAATGCGCTCAGTGAATTTTTCATTAAACAAAAATTTTGGCTTCCAAAATTACCCCTCTTCAAGTTACTACGGCTTGTTTGCGCAATACAAAATCAACTTTTAACTGTGAAACTTCTTTATGCCCCCACCATGATGTATCCATTTTTAAAGATCATTTTAGGGCTTGATACCAAAAATGAGAGGAATATAAATCTCAGGTGGACCATACCACAGGAAAACAATAGTGATTGGATATCCACCATTAAAATTCTCCTAAGGCCCAATGTACTGGTTATTTGACATCCAACCTATTAATTAGGTCATATAGACCTAGATGAATGGAAAAAACAAAGATCAGCTTGATCCAAAACTTTTATGGCCCCCAAAAAGTTGTTAATGGTTGACGTTCATTCAACACTGTTTTCCTGTAATGTGACTTGAGATTGGGATTTACCTCATTTTTGATATCATACCATAAAATGATCTAGAAACATAGATGGACGGCATGGATGAAACACATACATCATGGTGGGGCCCGCATAGCACTGACCATCAGCCGGAGGCAGGAGAGTTGCCAATCTGTTTCCGCGGACGCGGATTGGATAGTGACAGGTTGAGTTGCGAGACTACGTCACCAAGTTATGTGGGCCCCATCATGATGTATGTTTTGTATCCACGCTGTCCATCCATTTGGAAATATAATTTTGGGTAAAGATCCAAAGAATGAGTCAAATCCAAAGCTCCAATGGACCTCACCACAGAAAACAGTGGGGAGAGTGACGCCCACCATTAAAAACTTAAATAGGCCACAAAAGTTTTTGATCAAGTTGATATTTGTTTTTTCCCTTCTTTCATGTCTGTGTTAACTTGTGAACAGGTTGGATTTCAAATAAAAATCACGGAGCCTTTGGAAGGTTTCAACGGCAGGCATCAATCTCGCCATTGTTTTTTGTGGTGGGGTTAACTACATATTTGGATCTTCCTCATTCTTTAACTCATGCTCTAAAATTAAATCTCCAAATAGATGGACGGTGTAGATAAAGCACATACATCATAGCGGCCCATGGAACTTGATGACGTCACTTCGGTAGCGAATCTCACTATTCAACCTGTCAGTAGCTAATCCGCATCCAAGTAAGTTGGTGTACCTCACACCAGCTATATAGCTGTTGTATTGACATAAGCAAATTCCGTGGGTCCAATCATGAGGTATGTGTTATATCCAAACCATCCGTTCATTTAGCGAGCTAGTGTTAAAGCTTGAGATGAAAAATAAGCTCAAAAGGCAGCGAGGGATTGAACGTCTACCATTGAAACCCTTTTTGGGGTCACGGAAGTTTTAGATCAATATAATTTTTTCCCCCTCTTCATACAGGTATCTGTGACCTCATAAACATATTGGATGGAAAATAAACTTGAATAGGCCACGGAAGTTTTGGATCAATATGTTTTCACTTCATCCAATTGGGAATGACCTTATAAAGGTTTTGGATAGCATACAAATATAAGGTGGGTCTTATTTGAAGGTTTTGTTGCTACTGGGGTTCAATCCGATACAACACATAGTGACAATCTTCCTGCTAAGAGGAATTGAGGGCCTTATGATGATATTTTAGTTTTTTATTACGTATTTTAGTTTATTTGAATTAAATATAATGATTTTATTTTCATTTAATAAAAAATAATTTCTTAAAACATTTTCAAACAAGAGATAGGGGCAAATGTGTCAAATTAACATATTTCAGACACTTAAGATGTTTGTTAACAAACAGTTTGTTTCGGATTCAGTGCTTAATTTTTTGACTTCAACCATAGTTATCAAACAAGTTCTTTTACTTCAGATTTCAGATCAGGCTTTAGATTTCAGATTCAGGTTTCATATTTCAGATTCGGTCTTTAGACTTCAGATTTAACAGACGGGGCCTAAGTCAATGGAGATTGGAATTTAAAAAGGAAGTATGAATTCAGGGAGACAATATTCTCTTGCAGAGGGAGAAAACCCAAAAAAGTCGACATTGTTTAATTGTGTGGTTGTACAAAGTCCATTCTCTTCTTTCTCATCCATCCCATGTTAAATCAGTTTTATGGCAAAGTTCATCCAGTGGGCTTGAATGAGATCAATGGCTAGTAATAAGATATCTTGGAGAAATTAGTGAGAAGATAAGATCATGGACGGAATACCCCATGAGATTTTAAGTCAAATGGATAATTTGACTTGGACACAAAATCAAGGAGTGTCAACTCATGCTTGAGAAGGTGGCAATGCCGTATAATCGGATGGTAGTTGTTCCAACAGTGTTCTGATTGACCATCCTTATGGTAGAAGAGTTAACTAATTGGAGGATCATGACTACGATTATGATGTTAAACTTAAGATGCCTGAATTTTATGGGAAAAAAAATTCAAAGAACAAATGCAAGATTCATTGAAAGAAGTGTTTGAAGATCCAACAGATGGAGTGCCTCACAAAAGCATCACTATGCAAGAAGATACACGTCGAGAATCCATCATTGGATCAACTGAGGAATCCCTCAACGAATTGATATATGGATTAGTTGATGAACAAACAACATATCGACAATTAGATTGACAAAAAGGGGAGGAGATTCTTAAGTTCAGATAGACACATCAGTTCTATCCTAAGAGTAATCAGGATATGCAGAACAGAAGCTTGTGATGAGTGGAGCGATGAAGCAAAACCATGAAACTGATCAAGTGCAAGGGTGGAAAGAATAATCGCCATTCCAAATAGAGGCAAGCAAGTGTACTGTAATGGTTTAAAAAACAGTTACAGTTGTATTGGCCATATCACAATCATATCGTCCACCCCCATCACATTATATACGGCTGAACCAGACCGTTTCAGCAACAACAACAACAACAACCAAAAAAAAAAAAAAAAAAGAAAGAAAAAAAAAAAAAAAGGCCTTATCGGCCAATACAATACAAGTCATATAGGTGCTGATAGGTGGCACTTACAACCACGTACATCACGTTTCAATAGTCCAACTTTCCCTAGTTTTTCTTTTCACTTGTTTCTTCTTTTAACATGGGAGGAAGCTTAAAAACTCATTTTATACTAGATCTAGGCCTACTTTCGAGATCAAAATGGAAGATTCGAGTGAGATTGCCTTGGGAAAAATAAAAAGCGATCAATTTTTGCACACGTGCAGCATGTCACATGTCAGATTATGGTAATATATATATATATATATATAAAGAGAAATCTGCTATGACTTTCACACCAAAATATATGCCCAAGTCAGCATCAGCTTGTGTATTTTTCAACCGGAGTATTCAGCACCAATTTCCTATTTTTTAAATTTTTTTTTTTTTAAGGAAAAGGAGAAAGTAGTTTTTTTGCTGATCCTCCAAAGAAAAGTTGTTGTCTTGGCCAGTAGGTATGTTTGTTGTCACTCAGAAGCTGATAGCATCTCTCCCCTCCTTCGTTGTGAGTTTGCTTGGGATTTCTAGACTGCTATATTCTGAAATTTTGGTATTGTCTGGGTTCTTTCAAAGTCAGCAGGTGACTTGTGCATTGGGTGGAGAGTCGATGTCAGGGACACATCAGGGGAAGTGTGTGGTTAAAGCAGGTTAGAAACAAATAGAAGATTGTCTCAAAGCAAATGGTCTACAGCCAGGTTGTTTTTCAGGAACACCACAGGAGTACTTGTGGAGTGGAACTGACGGGACAAATCAACCAACAGCATCCCCCTCTCCAGCTATCAGACCGATTGGAAGGAGGAGCTGGCCTGCACGATGCATGCAGTCAAAGTGTCCATGAGATGAAGCTCCTCTTCCATAGGCTGGTTCAAAGTTAAATTCAACAGGAGTTCTCTACAGAACCCCAAACCGGTTGGGATTGGAGGTGTGCTTTTGAATCATAATGGGGAAACCTTGCTGGAATTTTCTGGCGTGGCAGCATTTGAGACTCCAATAGCACTGAAGCTGCTGCCCTCCAAGGAGTGAAAATTGCCACCATCCACAGTTTTGATCCTATTATTATCCAAGGGCCTGTTTATTTTTGAAAACCATGGAAAGGAAATAGTGTTTCTCAAGAAACATTATTTCCAAGAAACAGTAGGAAAGGAAACACAGTTTTCCTTGCATGTTTTTTTAACAACATTTTACTAAAAAAATTGGACCTATTTTCAAATTTGTTATTTGGTGAAATAAAAAATATCTTGTAAAAGGAATTCCTAATAGTTATTGGCATGTAGCAGATGAGCACATTTAGTCCATGTGGGATGCTAGAAAATGGACAGCTGCACATGGTATACACAGCATATTTGGGGCGCTTGAAGCTAAATTGTGGCACATGTGAGGTGCTTGAAGCTATATGGTGACACGTGTGGCACATGTGCGTACTTAAAGCTAGAGGGTAGCACTTGCGGACATTGGCAAATATGGCACATATGGAGCAAATGAAGATGGACGAAGGCATGTCATATTGGTATGTGTGGGATGCAAGAGAAGATAGATGGGTACATGGCAACATTAGTACATGTCGGACGCAAGAAAAGATGGATAGATGTACATGTGACACATTAGCACATGTAGGACACTTTGCACATGCGAGGCACAAGAGAAGGTAGATGGTAACTCATGTGGCACATGAGAACATGTGAGATGCTTTGCACATGTGGTTGCACATGAGAAGATGGATGGTGGTACATGTGGCACCTTGGCACATTGGCAAGTGGCATAGAGGCACATACAGAGCATAACCAAAGATAGACAATGACACGTGGTACACTGACATGTAGCACATGCAACGCAATTGCAGATGGGCAGGGGCATATTTGGGTTTAACTCTTGAAATTTTCATTTTTCTTCCATGGAGGGAAAATACCTTTCTTAGGAGTGGAGGTAGGAAAATAAATTTATTCATTTTCCAACAAAACGAGTAAATGGGAATCTATGTTTCCCACAAATTCGATAAGGAAAGGCTTCGCAAACAATGGAAAGTTAGTTTCATGGGAAATGGTGTTTCCTTTCCTTTCCAAGAATCCAAACATGCCCTGATGATATTCCAACCATGTTATCCAATAGATGAAAATTTGCCTTTTTTCCTTGGAGCTTAAGAGGTCCAAAGAAGTAGCAACTATTTGCCCATTGCTCTTGTGTGCACATAATGGCAAGGGCCAAAACGTTAGCAAAGGGCTGGATTATTGAGGGAAGAGCTTAATTCAACGTATTCAATAACGATAACAATGGCCATAACAACCAACCTTATGGTCGTTATGATACAAGCCGTAGTGCCCATTATATCACCCATAACAGCCGATATAGCCCTCTAACAAATAAAAAAATTGAAGGAAGAAAATGCATTGGCCCAATGTCTAAACATCACAGAACCGTTTCGGAACCACCATTACCATTACATAACAGCCGCTATGACCATTATGAATCCATTTTCTAATGCCATGCTTCTAATTAAACAAACGAAAAACTAGGAAACAGCCCCCCCCCCCCGGAAAAAAAAAATAAAAAATCATGGGGGAGAGAGAGTTCCCAAATTGACAATGACCAAAAATACAACAACAAACACCTATAAAATAAAAAAAATTAAAAAAAAAAAAAAAAGGGCAAGGAGGTAGTAAGATAGGTTTGAAATTGGTGAAGGACTCTAGCAAAATGAAGGTGGTCAAGTCTAAAGCCAAGCCCATTCACGATCTGGCGTCGTCGTTTAGGCGTTCCATGTTGCTCCGATCTCCCCTATGCCTAGGAAGTTGTCTAGGCCAAGAGCCATAGTTAGTTGTTGTTTCCATTTTGTTGTTTTTTTCTCGTTGATACCGGCAAGACCTAGCCGGATGATGTTTGTTGGTTGGTAGTGAGAGGACTCTTTAGTACCCACATACCCAAAAGGGGCGGCTGGTGTTTACCAATGGAAAGCTTGGGAGAAACTACTTATATGTCCTTCCTCATCCACTCGCCTACGGCTTGCTAACTGCCTTCTTTATTCCTAGCTTCTCAACTTACGGTTGAAAAGTGCCTTTCCGAGAGAGGCGGCGTCAAATAGGTCTTCGAACGAAAGAAGGTGTCCAGTGAGGACAATGCCCTACACTCTTCCTTGCTAGTCGATCATATTCATCGAGTCATCTCTCACCCCCAGAAGGGACTTATGCAGTTGACGTATATAAAGAACTTCTCTCTGTTCTGCGCCATTCATTCTTCCGAGTGGTCACTTTGAAATCAGGTGGCAAATGAAAGTCAATTAGGTTTGCGATTGGTAAGGGAGAAGTTTCGACAGCCCTAGCTGAATCCGTACGACCGATTGTATCCACCAAGCACAGTCCCTTCTTACATCTCCAAAGAAGGGAGGCCACGAACCATCTCTTTCCATATCATCACCTTTAGTCGTTCATAGTTGACATGGGCCAACCGTGCATGCCAGAGATCCGCCATCTCGTGCCAACGAGCTCCTCTTAGGGTTTCAAGTTGGAACCTCTAGTCTAGGTCTCGTCTCACAGCAAGTTGTGCGGTCTAATCCTAGCCATAGGTCCTTTGTCCCTCTGTTGATATTCTGTTAGCAGTTCACAAAGTGAACGAGTTCAAGAGGGCTCCTTCATAGAGTTAGTGAGGCGACTAAACAAATAGAAAGTGAAGAGGCGATTACAATACTTAAGACCCTAAAACATGTATACCGACTAAACAAAGGGTTCAAGAAGTATCTCCCACTGCCCCTCCCTTTTGAGACCTTGAAAAATGGACAAATTCCTTTTCTTAGAAACAAATACAAGATTCGTCACTACAAAAAGGATAATGGTAACCCCACCATTAACTACATTTATTAATTTAATAATAATAGAAATACATGTCCTACTGAGACAATTTGTAACTTGCTATCCTTTTCCCTAACAAGCAAAGATTTACCTCTGTGGAAAGATTGATTCATTTGAAGCTCTCGTCTATGATATTACTTAAGCCTTTGCCTATGCAGCCAGGTACAGAACCGATTCCTACACTTGCTCGAGTGGCGCGCTCGCAACGAACGGATAAAAATATATCGACGCATGACAGTTTGCTTGCCCGTTTCTTGAGTCATTAGCTTACCCAAGGGGGGAGGCGCTTGGTTAGCAAGACCAGGGCTCTTCTCCAACTTTGGTAGAGAAGATCAACCTTAACACAATCATACATCTCTACCGACCATCTCACGTCTGCAACACACATTCCTGAAACCAACCAGAGCATCAAGAATGTGTGGGGGATGATATCCCCCGGGTACCACGAGTGATGACCACCAGCAAATGGTGCCTTACCTAACTACTTTGTTTGGCTTTCTGCCATCCCACAAATTGGATTCAAAACAATCAAGCAAAATAAAATTAAATAAATAAATAAACATAGATGATAATAAAAAACCTCTACATGTGAACAAAAGAACTCAAATAATACAAATAAATAATTAATTAATCTTTTTAATCTACTCTCAATAACCACCAACATAGATAAAGCCCCAAATATCTTTTCTTTCTTTCCTTTTAAGGCGATGATTAATTTATTAAAAGCAAAAGCTAATAGGAAGGCCGAGGTGGACAAACCCAAAAAAAAAAAAAAAAACCAAATGATGAGTTGTCATTTGGAAATACAAAGTCAAGGCAATAAAACCCTTGATTTCCAACGTGGCATTAAAAAAACAGCAATGAAGAAAATAGAAAACCCAACCAAATATAGAGTGAAAAACAACCCAAATTCTCAAAAACTCAATCTTCAATTAAGAGTTCAGTTCCCAAATTAACAATAACCAAAATTTCAGTTGTAAACAATCACTTCAATAAAAGACGTTTGCACATTAATGAGAGATGCTCCACCAAGAAAAAATAAACCGAAAGCATAGTTTCTATAATCTAATTTCATCTCTAATTACCAATAGAACTAAAACTATAAATTCGTAGCGAGACAAAATAAATAAATAAGATGAAAAGGCCATAAACAATTCTCCAAATAAACAATAAAGTGAGAAACAACCCCCATTCTCGAAATTCGAAATCAGATTTGAGAGAGAGAGAGAGAGAGTTCCCAAATCAACATTGACCAAAAAATTAAATTGTACATGAACATCACAACGGGAAACTTATACTCTTTACAAAACTCAGTCCTTGTTTTCACTAATATAATATTCTCTAACAACGTACAGGACAGGCAATAGATTCTCAACATGACATAAACAAAATAAGGAAAAAAAAAAAAAAATTTACCCCCAAACAAAGAAAGAAATAAAGTGGGAAAAAAAAATGACGAAAGTTCTTTCTGAAAGAGAATTCAACATTATGAATATTATCTTAATTAGTTATCAAACATTTGGTGCTTGTACACCCCATACATGTGTAGAATATCTGAACCATTGGGCCCTGCCATCAATGAAGCATACCCCAAAAAATCGCAACAATCAGGCATAGCCATCATTGGACGACTCTTGAGTACTTACAAATGGGCCAGCTAGAAAATATTTAATAATTTCAACATTCAACGGATATTTAAAATAAATAAATAAATAAAAACTCAATGGCTGGGAATGGAATCATCTTCTAACTAATATAAAATTTGGCACATGGCCTATCCATGATGAGAAGAGGATAATATGGATGAACAATTCAAAATTTATAAATGTGAGCCGCATTTACAGAACGAGTGCATAATAACTAAAATAGATATTAGCACTCAGCACAGGACATTTTCTCCTCAGGAAAATTAAAAATAAAATTTAGAGAGAAGATCCCAAATCAACATCAACCAAAAAATCAACCGTCCATTATTAATTTCAACAAGAAACTTATATGCATTCACAAAAGAACATCAGAAAGAACATGTAAAAACAGATATCATTGTTTCCTCTAATCTAATTTTCTCTCTGACTACAAACAAAAGTGACACCATATTGTCGGCAAGAGATAGAAAACTAAAAGCACCAAACAAGCAAACAAAAAGAGAAGTGAAATACAACCCAAACTGGAGTCGAGCCTTTAGCTCAATGGTAGAAAGCCTACATTTCAAAACTAAGGTCTCAGGTTTGAGCCCTGCCACCTTTAGCTCAATGGTAGAAAGCCTAAATTTCAAAACTAAGGTCTTGGGTTTGAGCCCTGCCTACCTTCTTTTTTAGAGACAACTGAAATTTATTATAAAACACACCAAAAACACAAAAGAATACAACCCAACTCTACAACTCAAAAAAGATGAGAGATTAGCAGATTTAACTACTTTTACATCAAGAAACCCAACCCATTACATTAGACTTAATTTCCCTAATGACCTCTTGAGGCGAAGAGCTTCTATTGCAAAAACATTGTCTATTGTGTTCCCCCTCAAATGATCCAAAATTTTGCCGTAATGATCAAACTCCATATGACTTTACCCACTTTCCCAACCCACCTCCATGCCAAACCCATAACAAATCCACAACGGACTTTGGCATCACCCAATCAGTATGAAAAACTTCAAGGTCATGGTACCACACCTGCCTGGCAAACATGCATGAATGAAGAGGTGATCCACCAAATCTACATCTCTCATACACATCAAACATGTGTTAGCGAGGGCTAGGGATCTTCTTTGTAGATTATCAATAGTTAGCACTCTCTTTGTTCCCACTAACCAAACGAAGGCTGACACCCTTGGAGGAGCTCCATATGACCACAACTTATACAAAAAAAAGTAAGGTGCAGCACTCCATGGATCAACTTGAAGAAGGATCGAATGGAAAAATGAATTGAATATAGGCATGCCAAACTATCGAATTCTCATCATGACGACAGAACCACAATCTTCGATCTGTCCAATAGTTCAACAAAATCCATAATCTCCTCGCCTATTATGTCCCTATGATGAGGGGACCAGACCACACATCCGCCACATAATGATTAATGAGAAGCAACTCTACACAAAAATAAACCTATCTAAGGTGATGCAGAACAATTTGGGGAAATCTTCGTGAAGTGCCCGCTCTCCACACCAAACATCCACCCAAAAGTGAATACGGTTTCCAAACTCCAAAGAAAAGGAAATCTCTTCACTAAACACATGCCCAACCTAAGTAATTGCTTTCCTAATACCAGAAGCACGATATAGAGATGATTTCTTCACTTCCCATCTCCACTCTCGAACACCATATTTGCATTCATAAATTCGAAACCCTTCACATCAGCCCCACCTTCTGCAAATGGCTTGCACACCTCATCCCACCTAAAAAGATGGACCTTTTCCTCTCCTTACTCCCTGCCAAAGGAAATCTCTTCTCAATGTTTCCAACCTATCCAACATGGACTTGGGGCATTTAAATAAAGATATGAATTACACCAGCATATTAGAGAAAAATCGCTTTAATGAGGGTTAAATGGCCCCCTAAGGATAGAGAGCGACTCTTCCGACACGAAAACTTCCTCTCAATCCTTTCAATAAATAACCTTGTCCCACGAATGTTTAGTCGACTAGTCTATGCAGAGGGGCAATCCCAGATAAGTCGAAGGAAAGGATCCTTTTTATATCCACAAATAGCAACAAACCGCTCCAAATCCTCGTTATTCACGTGGACTCCCAACATTTCGCTCTTAGAAGCATTAACAATTAACCCAGAAACTGCTTCGAAACAAACTATAATTTTCCAAAGATTATCCACTGTGACCACATCTACATCACAAAATAAGAGTGTCATCTGCATATTGGAGATGACTAATGTGAGCCCCACTATTTGCCATTTTAAAACCTTCAATCAAACATTATTCTATGAAGCATAATACTAAATGCTTCCCCAACCACTACAAACAAATAAGGAGATAAGAGGATCACCTTGTCCAATACCCCTGGACGCCTTGAAGAAACCTTTTCGCAGCCCACTAAACAAAATAAAAAAAGCAACCAATTGCACACACGCCTACATCTAATATCTCCATTTCTAACCACAACCCAATCTGCCAAGTGATGCAGGACTAATGCATGAACTAACATGTGAGATCAAATAACTGAATTAAGATATTTAACAAAAAAACACAAACATCACAACATTCATCACAAATATCATGAAAATCAAAAGAAAATCATGCATAATCCTAACCTATGCTACCAACATCGTAACACAAGATCATTAAATAAAAAGAAACTAGGATATAATGGATGTAGAGATATCCAATTAGCATAGGGTATAGTCTATTTCAAAATAGAAAATCTAATACAACCTAGGGTGAAAATTAGAGTTTGGGTAATTTGGGAAAGTAAGAAAATTAGGAAATTTAGGTTTAGGGTTAGGGCTTTAGAAATGGAAGAAAGGGGTTTTGATAATAATGGTGGGAAACCAAAAGAGGCAGGTAGGATTCGCACGTGTGGTTGTACGGTCACGCGTGTGGCATGAGAGGATAGGTTTAGGTCGGTTAGGGTTTGGATTATGGATGGGTATAAGAAAGTTGGGTTTGAGAGAAGACGAAGATTTGGGATGAGAAAATTAAAATTTTCAAAAAAATACCTGAATGGGGAAGAAAAGAGAAGATGGTGTGGGGATAAATGGAGACCTCGCACCTTCCAAATCGCATGAAGATGGGAAAAGAAAGCAAAGGCTTTTCTCTTCTTTTTTAATCACGAAATTCAATGAGGGTTGGATCTCCACCCCCCTTGTGCTCTTATTATTAAAAATTCGGAATTAAAAATTCAGCATAATTACAACTATGTCACTCACTTAAGTGAAGTGGTCCATCGTCCAAAATAAGAAAACTAAATATTTATTATCAATCTCAACCATCAAATAAATCTTAAAAATAACAAAAAAAAAAAAAAACAATATCAGAGTCTAACGGGCCCAGATCTAAAAGATTTGGTGGCTCGATGGCCTAGAGTCAATACATTCATGAGTAATTAAGTCACTATCAGTCATTTGCTGCTACTAGGATTAGCATCAACTCTTCCAGATACTCCCACAAGAGGGTTTCCTCCATGAGAGACTCCCACGGGAGGGTTTCCTCTTCGTTTGATGGGGATTCCTCTTGGAATCAAGTGTGGCCGAAGAAACCCCTATACCCTTTTCATTGCAAACCTCACATTCGATACCAATGCCGACGATCTCTGGAGGATTTTCGGGAGATTCGAAAGAATCGAAGACATCTACATACCCTGGGATTCCAAGCTTTGAAGATCTAGGTGCTATGCCTTCATCCATTTCCTCTACCCGAACGATGCAAACGTTGCCCTCGAAACCCTAAACGGTAAGAGGGTCGATGGCAAGATCCTCTCAATCGCTGAGGCGAAACCCCGTTCTTCATCCCTCTCCGCCCATATTTTTGCAATGGTTAAGGTACCCCTCCCACCCCATGCTAAGCATCATCCAATGAGAGATCTCTCCTTTCCAAAAATTGTTTCAGGCAACAGCCAAGTCGAATCGAGGGCTAAGCTAGTTCTGAATCAAGGTATTCCTTCAATCAAAGCAGATAACAAGGAAGTTTCTATGAAGCTTAAGGAGCTGAAGTTGGGCCTACTAGGTCATGTTATTGACGAGGAGGTGCCCCTAATCCGCCTGATACAAGGGATTAGGGATTCCGACTACGTCGCCTCTGCCATTGATGTCTCCCGCCTCTCCCGAAATCGATTCTTGTTGCTATTTGTGGATAGAGTCAAAGCAAGATGGGCTTGGATAGAGTCAAAGCTTGGTCTCCGGCCGATGACGCTGCGAAGGAGGGGATATGGATCTACCTACATGGCATTCCACCTCACGCCTGGTTGGAATCGATTTTCGTCTCCCTGGGTAAATCATTCGGGCGCGTTCTGGAGGTAGACAGGTGTTCGACGATAGGCCTAGTCCAAATAGCTACAAGGGTTAAAGTCGTTGTTGATCCTGGTATGATATTCATGGGGTTAGGATCTTGGAGGTGGCAGGCAGACAATACCAAGTATGGTCGTCCATTGAGCTGCCTCATTCTCATGAGGAGTTGTGGTCCTCCTCTCCTAAACAACCCTTCTACCACCGAACAGTGGGTCGAACAGGCATTTTTCAACCCCGCCCACCCATCCATTCCCTACAACCCCAACAGCCTACCAAAGCCTTCCTAACCTTTCCCATCCTCCCCTGTTCGATCCAGTCTTCCAATCTCACCCGCTCTCCTCCTGTCCAGGATGCCCATCAGGTGCTCGAGATATTTCGTCTACAACCCCCAACCCCACCCCAACTGACTCGGTCTATCCCCCAGCACCCTCCCTGATCATGCCCATCTTACCATACCCCTCCCAGCCCCCCTACCTTTGCTAGATATCCCAACTTCATCCAGCCAGCCCTCCCCATCATCTCTCTCCCTCCAACAAATCTCTTCCAAGTTTCAACACCCTGCCCTCCCTACTCATCTCCTCCCTCTACCTGATCCCTTCGAATGTGACCCCCCCTCCCCTCTTAAGGGAATTACTAGAGCTCTCCCGATCCCCAATTAAGGCCTTTCCCAAAGCTCTATCTGAAGGCCATAGTCCCCCGCGAGAAGGAGATCAGTTCGAGGTAGTATCTGACGACCTCAAGATAAAGACCTGGAACTCCTTCCCGCTGCCTTCACCCCATCAGAGAAGCTCCATTGGTGGAAGGCATCTGGCAGTGGATTTATCTCCTTACTTCCAATCTAACTCCCCCACTAGACCCCTAGCTATCCTTGCCCGAACGGCAAAGTTCCGCACCTACAGTAGAAGGAAAACAACCAAGACCCAATTCCCCAATCACACACAGGAGCTCCTAAGCAGAAAAGAGTCGTTGAAGGAATCAGGGATTGATTAGTATGGCAGATTAAGAAGACTAAAGAGATGGGCCGAGAACACAAATCAGCAGCTTGATGGATAATATCAGTATGGAACGCGCGATGTGGGCAACATCCCAACTATTCGCTCGCTTAAAAGGTTAGTCAAACAGTTTCGTCCTATGTTCATTGCCATCCTCAAACCACTACTGAGATACGAGAAGAGGGTTCGAATTGGTCTCAAATTGGGATTCCATTCCTCTTGTTTGAATGCAGCTCAAGGAGGAAAAGTGTGGCTCTTCTAGGAGTCCTTCCACTCCACAGAAGTGCTTGCCGCCTCCAACCAAATGATTTCTATCTCGATCGGCCACCAAGACAATTCTAACAAAATCTTGTTGCCCATTGTGTACGCTAAATGCTCCAGAATATTGAGAAGAGTTATGGGAGGACTTGGCCCTACTTAGTGTCCATAATACCTCTCCCTAGGCAATATGTGGCGACTTCAATGCAATGTTATCTCAGTCAGAAAGAGCATGGGCTTCCTCTACTAACACTCGCAGCTCTATTGAATTTGTCGAAGCCCTCCAGAATGCTGGCCTTCTCGATGCCTCGTTTTCGGGTAACAGCTTTACTGGGTGCAATAACTAGGCCAGTCAGGCCAGACTCGACAGAGTTTGCTGCAACACTCGATGGCTGCAAGCTTTCCCATCCTTTGGAGTTAAGCACTTGCCTAGGCTCAATTCGGACCACACTCCGCTTCTTCTTACATTCCCCCCGCCTCAGCCCACCTCACCTAAACCCTTCAGATTTCAGCAAATGTGGACCTTGCATGAGGGGTTCCATGACCTAGTCTCCAGGGCCTGGGCCCCCGAGTCTGTTGGAGATCCAATTCAACTCCTCTTCAAATTAAAGAATGTCAAGAAAGCCCTTAAGTGCTGGAACAAATATGCTTTCGGTAATATTTTTGAGAACCTCAAGATAGCCGAAGCAAACCTACGAGCCGCTGAAACCGCAGCTCTTGGTTCAATTAAACCCTCCTTGCAGCAAAATCTGAAAATGGCAAGCGACTAACTGGTCCATCTGGAGCTCTGTGAAGAGACTTTATGGAGGCATAAATCCAAAATTCATTAGCTTTAGGAAGGGGACAAGAATACTAGATTTTTCCATGCCTCTGCAGCCGGTCGAGCTAAAAGATCTATAATTCAGGAAATCAAGTTGGAAGGGGGCCAAACTCTGACAGATATCTCTGCCATTAAAATTGCAGCCTCTCATTTCTATCAAATTCTCCTCCAAGCTAATGTGTCTTCTCCTTTGGGGGATCTTCTGGACTGCATTCCTCCTTCGGTCTCGGCGGTTGACAATCAAGCCCTCTTACTCGCCCCGTCCCTTGAAGAGGTTCACACGGCTGTGAAAGCCCACCCTCCCGATGGTGCGCCTGGCCTTGACGGCTTCCTTGGGGCCTTTTTCCTATCTTGTTAGGATACGTTGGGCCAGGATTTGCCTCTGGCTGCTTGCCATTTCTTCAACGGAGGGTGTCTCCCCCGGGCCCTAACTTCTTCCCTCATCGTTCTTGTCCCCAAGAAGACCTCCCCTGCTTATTTTTTGGATTTTAGACTCATAAGTCTTGGCAATTGCCTGTATAAAATTCTCTAAGATTATTGCTGACAGGTTGGGAAAAATTCTTCCTCAAATCATTTCTATTGAACAGAGAGCTTTTATGTAGGGTAGATCCATTTCCAAAAGCAACGCTCTTGCCCAAGAGGTCTTCCGCGACATCAACAGAAAAGTTGGGGGCAACATCCTTCTGAAGCTGGACATGCAAAAAGCCTATGACAGGCTAAGATCGGATTTCTTGATTGAAGTCCTCTCTAAGTTCGGCTTTGACAGAAAAATGGATTGAGCTAGTGGCAAAATGTTGGTTGAATTCCTAATTTTTGGTCCTCATTAATGGAGAAGCTTCGAGCTACTTCAAATCGTCGAGAGGCCTTCGCCAAGGAGATCCTATATCTCCAGGGCTCTTCATCCTTGCAGCAGACGTCCTCAATAGAGGCTTCTCCCAACTGATGGTCCGTGGCTTCTGCAAGCCCTTAAGACCAGCTCCAACTGCCCAATAATCTTGCACCTCCTATTCGCAGATGACACAATCCTCTTTGCAAACGGCACGGGGGAGTCCCTCAAGAAGATTGTGAAATTCCTCAGAAGCTATGAACAAATTTCCGGCCAAAAAGTTAATAACTCCAAGAGTTTTTTCATTCTCCCGACTTCACAATCTGCAGCTCGGGTGAGAGCAGTTAAGAACATCATGGGCTTTAAGAAGGGTGCCCTTCCCTTCTCCTACCTTAGCATCCTAATCTTCCATGGGAGACCGAAGAAGGCATATTTTCAGGCCTTAATAGACAATCTGCCAGAGAATTTCAGGTTGGAAGGGCAGAGTTCTTTCTCAAGGGGGCAGACTGATGCTGATCAACCATGTCCTCTCTAGCATGCCCATCCACATCTTAGCATCTACAGTCGTCCCAGCTAGTTTAATCTCTGATCTGGAAAAGACATTCTGCAATTTCTTCTAGGGCTGGGACGGAGATAAATGCCATTTTCATTGGCTCAGCTAGAAAAAGATCGCCCTCGTTAAAGCTGAGGGTGGTTGAGTAAAGAATCTCAAATCAGTCATGCAGGCTTTTCGCTTAAAGTTTGCTTAGATTGTCCGCTTCAGAGGGGAGTTTAGTTGCTAGAGCAACTTCATGAGGTCTAATTATGCTTTTGATATGCAAGCTACTCAGGGTGTGAGTGGTGCTTCCTTTACATCCACTCTCCGGAAATGTTTATGCAAGCTAAGTCCTCAGGCTGCCGGTAGAACTAACGGGATTGTTGGCAGTGGCAACATCAATTTCTAACAAGTAGATTGGACAGGGTTGGGCCCTTTAACTGACTAGACATTGCAAGATATGCTCAATCCAAATGGTTGGACCTCGCTGTCCCAGGTGCGCAATCTCCTTCCTCAGACGGTGATTGACCACGTATCTAGTGAAGGATTTTACACCTCCCCTTCTGATGACAGGTGCGTCTGGATTGATTCTCCCTCTAGCAACTTTGTTGTTAGCCTGGCTTGGCAGAAAATTAGACCTCGTGCTGATAGGAAGTCATGGGTCAGATGGATTTGGCACACGATTCTCCCCCAAAAACTCTCTTTTCGACTGGAAAATTCTGCACATGGCTGTCCCAGTTGATGAGAGAGTCCAAAGCAAAGGCGTCCACATTGCATCCAAGTGCGTTTGTTGCTTGCCTCCGAGTCCCCCTCAAACTGAATCCATTGATCACCTTTTCTCCTAGGGCTGTGTGGCTTCTCAAGTCTAGGTTTACTTGGGGGATATTTTCAACGTGCAAAGCAGGCCTAACCACTCAGCATTCCATAGGGCCAGTCGCTGGTGGGCTTCCTCCTTACGGGCTCGTTGTCTCTCCTCAAGGGCCTGATTCCCGTCCTCATCTTCTAGGAATTGTGGAAAGCCAGAACCTAGCTCAATTCGAAGATACGGAGATTCACGCAGGAAAGATAGTTGCAAACATCCATCATTGGGTCAATCTCTTGGCCCCCCTCTTACCGCGTCCCAACTCCCTCAATCTTGGCACGCACCTAACTCTAGACCAACTTGGTATCTCTTGCCCAACTCCCACATCTCCTAGGCCCATTCTGCTAAAATGGGCCCGCCCTCAACACGGGGATCAAATTGAACGTGGATGGATCTGCCTTGGGTAACCCAAGCCCTTCTGGGGGAGGGGGTGTTGGTAGAAATTTTGCTGGTGATTTCATCTTTGGCTTCTCCTTTGGCTGTGGCTTCAAGTCTAATACGCGAGCGGAGGCGAAGGCTATCTTGGACAAGCTCTCTCTCTTTGCGCCTCTTTGGGCTTCAACAAGATGGAAATAGAATCGGACTCCAAGACCATGGTTCAACTCTTCTCCAATTCTCCCCATAGGGCTTGGTCCCTGTGGTATTGGAGGGCCCACTATGATCTCCTTAAAAATGGCAAAAAAATCCGTCTCATCCACTCTCCTAGGGACACTAATTCGGCGGCAGATGGGTTGGCCAGATCGGGGAGCTCTAACCAATCTGACCACACTTTCAATATACTTCAGGATCTTCCTCACCCTATTCGCGATTCGTTGTTCTTAAATAAGGTAGGCTTAGGTTGCCTTCGAGCGTCCTGATTCCTATCCACATGATAGATGGGTCAACAGCTTTTTGTGTTCGCCCTGCCCAAAATCCCCCTTGTACAGCTCAAATGTGCTTTACATCCTATGAATACAAGTCTCATTTGAAAAATAAATAAATTTAAGTCACTATCAAGAATCTGTCTCTCCATCACGAAGGCCCCCCATTACTCAAATATAACATGTGCAAGCACTCCCCAAACAGAAGAGCCAGAACTTCAACAATAATTTTATACAAGCCCACAATCAAACTTGCAGGCCTAAAATCCTTATTAATTCTACCCCTTCAACTTTGGGAATGAGAGTTATGAAGGACACCCCTAAGTCTTTTAAAAGACAGCCACAACCATGGAATAGGACAACCCTAAATCATTTGAGAGACAGCCATGACCATGGAATTCACACATACTCCATCACATCCCTTTTAATCACTTCCCAAATTTTTTGGAAAAACATCATTGGATAACCAACCGGACTAGGGGCCTTCTATTCGCACATACTCCATCACATCCCTCAACAATTGAAAGAAATCCAAGTTGTCCAATCTCAGCATCATGCATTGATCGCGAGATAACAGGTTCTTGTAAACAAACAACAAAATCATAAATTTGCCCCTTAGCCGAAGACCTAATACTGTCAACTACAAAACTACTTATTTTGTTACCACAAGCCTTACTCTAGCTATGAGATGAAAGAAGTGAATATTCACACCCCCTTCTTTTAGCCAAGATTTCATCTTCTTTAATATGACTTGCATAACTTAAGGCTAAACTAGATCTCTTTTCACATTCTCCTGAAGATAGTTGACCAGACTCATCTTTGGAGTCCAAATCGTGCATCTCCTTTCAAAGCGATTCAAACTCCACCTCCCTAGCACCAAGAACTTCTTTCTTTCAACATTTTTAACTTCCAAGGAAGCCAAAAGCCAACAAAACCTTCAACCAAAAAAGACTCACTAATCCTTAATCATCTCTTCAAAACCATCTCTCAATCCAACCATCTCAAATCTGAAAGGCTTTGCGCCCCAATCTTTTTCCAAAACTTCCAACACAACAAGCCGATTATCAGACACAAGTTTTGACAACCCCCTTTGACATGCAAGCGGGAGTTTTCAATCCAATATGTCAAACGAAAATCTAATCATTATTGGATAGGATCCCCCTGCCCATTTGACCAAGTGAACTTGGCACCTCCAAGCAGGAGATCCACTAGCTCGTTACGCTCTACCAATTTTGTGAAAGCTTTCATGCTGCTAGTTATACTGCTTGCCATTCGACTTTTCATATAAAAAATCTCACCACATTGAAATCACCTCTGATGCACCACAGAAGACCCCATCACTATCTCACACTACTCAATTTACCCCAAAGTTGATCACACCAACCCGAAACGCACGGCCCATGGATTGTAGAAAAAACACATTGCCAATAAAAATTTGTGTCCATAATACCACATAAAGAAAAATATATGAAAAGTTGCCCTCTTTCTTCCATACTACCCATTGTCGCACAAATAGCATTCACCGCAATCCACTCTTTATACCTTATTCCCTACATAGAGTCCATAATGCCCCTGTTCGTGGATCGAATCTTGGTTTTGTGCATGCAGCAACAACTTTTGCCTGTCTACACGTCTTTCTCACATGAGCTCTTTTAAAGCTGCAATCCAATCCCCTGACAGTCGAAGAAAAAATTATCATTGGCTAATAATCTTGGCACCCTTGACCCTCTTACTCCCACTAATCTCACCTACATAATTGTAATTAATCGTGCACTCAAGGCTGAGAAGCTCTCTCCACCCTCTTTAGGGATTTTTGAGCCTTCAAAGCTTGAAGATCTTGTTGTCTCAAAGCTCCCTACCTTAAACAAATTGGAAGAAAGCATAAGAATCCTCATCTCACGCCATGAGAGATAGGCCTGGTAAATTCCCAATCATCTCGAGCACATCCTTAGACTATAAAAATTGTTCCTCCAATAGTTTACAAACCTTTTTTGTTGTAGCTTGAACCTCTGTTACCATTCCAACATTGGCATGGAAGATAGCACCATCTACACCTCTTAATGTATCCTTAAGAGGTGTAATTATCAACATATCCTCCATAATGTAATAAGCCAGCATCAAATTGTCCAACTCTAGACGAGGCCCTTCCATTAACCCCAACTCTCCAACACGAACCAAGTCCCTTACCCTTCCACCATCTTCTTGCAAATGTTGATGTCCTTTAGAATCTTCCTCATCGTTGATCTCCACCAGCGGGCCATCGATAAATGAAGGAGAGAAAAGTCTCACATGCCAAATCTCTACAATAGCCATCCCTCGAAGAGGATCCCCACTCTCGATCGCCTGTATAGGTCTGGAGTTGTCGCATATTCGCAATACAACAGGGTGTGATATGTCCCATGTGCAAGCTTTAAACAAACATGCATAGAAATCAGATATCGCCACACATACAGGAGAATGAGTACGAGAGGTAAGCGGTCCTCATCAGCACCAGGTGTAGCCATCCCTTCCTCTCCTCGAGACACATCCTGCCAAGTGTTAGTCTCTACAGAAACGGCATTGCCCTCATTATGAGGCACCCTCAATATTATCAATTCAAAGACAGTACTAGCCTTGTTATTGTCCTACAACCACTCATTCCCAACAAAGACCCGACCCTCCAACGCAGACAATGTTGGGCGAATGTATACCCTTCAGAGTAGGCTCAAGCTCTAAACCACATCTCCGAGAGAGATCATCCGTCTTTCACACTCTCACATCCCACTGAAACCCATGTGCCTCCTCATTGTCCCTTTCCTCACCAACCCCATCACAACCAATAGCAAGCTTTCACACCTCGGCTTCTTGAAATGAATGGACCCTCGAAGTACTGAATTTGAGCACCATCATCATCTCCTTGTCTACGATAGCTTCTTTGTGGACTCCACACATCCCCCTAGCACTCTCTCTCTCTCTCTCTCTCTCTCTCTCTCTCTCTCTCTCTCTCTCTCTCTCTCTCTCTCTCTCTCTCTCTCTCTCTCTCTCATTTGCCCCTACCATCACCTTAACTTCCATGGGATACTTTATTGATCTCTTCTTCTTCACACAAACTCATGCCACCCCCCCCCCCCCCCAAAAAAAATATGAGAAATCATACCTCCCTCCTCCCCAAAAAAAGAGTTGTCGACCCATCTCCTTATCTGTCTCATCGATCCATCTTTAAATATCACTCCTACAATCATCAATCGATCTAGCTCTATACCTAGTTTAACCAAGATCCACAACTCATTCGCCTCTATCAACTAGACAATGAAGCTCTCCTCTACCAGATCGTAGAACTCTTCAAGCCAAGCCTGAATCTGCGGAAGGGTAGCTTCTTCTGTTGTTTTTGCAGCCAACAAGCCTTATTCGAACCACCTACTCACTATGGATAGTCTCCCTCCATATCCATTGTTGCCCTTCTTTTCTTTGCCCCCTAACCCCCCCCCCCCCCCCCCAAAAAAAAAAAAAAAAAAAAGCTTCTGTGAAGGGCTTTCATGATCATCTCCTCTTCTTGACGTTCTTGTTACACAATCTTCCCTGATACTACATCCCTAAAAGACTACAAGTTGATTTCCCTACTTGAGCCCTTTTCCCCATCTCCTAATCTCTCGATTCCTGCCTAACACCCATTTTCGCTCCTCTGTCATTGTTATCCTTACCACTCATCAAGACCAAACTGAGCCTTCTTACATGAAGCTTCTCCCCACTTAAACTCTCCCCATAAAGTAGCTTAACAACCTTCACCACCTCCTCCTCCAAGCTCATACTAACAAAGGATGGCCCCACCGCTAGCCGGATGATCGAATCAAAGATCCCGCCAGAACGAGTCTTCATAATGGATAGATGTCCGATCGATTGCAGCGAATCAACAGGGAATCAATCTTCCATTCTCGTGGGATTATCATCATCACTTGACCATCTCACCCATAGACCTAAGAGAATTTCACTAATAGCCACCCTTCCGAATACCCAACTACAAAAGAGTCGGGAGTTCTGGTAATATCCTCACAGCTCCTACCTTCATTAACTCCAACTTAAACCTACCTTCATTAGCTCCAACTTAAACCTGACCTCCATCCATTCTCCCTCTTGAACCACCCCTACTCTAGGATCAAATTCCCCTTCCTGATCTTTCTCCCCCTTTCCACTCTTCCTCTCGCAACCCAAATCTGTTATCACAGCCCCCCTTACCTCCTCGCACACTGATTTGGCTCAATCTCCCCTCCCCACTACTAAAGTTTCCTTGGGGATGCAACTCTCAAATTTTCAAATCCATTGCAAGAGAGTTCCCAATTGAAATAAACCAAAAATACGATAATACACAATAATTTGAACCAAAAACTTCTACTTGCTAAAAGAAACTCTGACAAGAAGAAAACAATAAAAACCCCAGTTTTCTCTATTATGACTGCTCTCTCTAACCACCAAAATGATTATGTAACTAAAACCCTAGATAGTCAACATGCAATAATAAAAATTCAAAATCAGAGAAATAGGGAAAAAAGGTCAAATGTTCTCCCAAAAAAAAAAAAATTTGATTGGGAGAGATAACATCCCAAACAAACATAAACTGAAAGTCAACTTTATAACAATAATTTTATTAAAATTAAAAAAAAAAATTGTACATGCTGACATAAGAAACTCCAAAGAGCTAACAGAAGTCCTAGACTTTTGTCACCAAATTCTATCAAACTACAAACAGAACTAAAGTCCTGAGACCAAATCAAACATACCTAGATAGACACCACCAAAAGAAGAAAGAAGAGTGTAACAAAATGAAAAAGAGAAAAAGGCTCTACTCTCCCCAAACACTACCCAAAATTAATAAACCCAACTACAGGAGAGAGAGAGAGAGAGAGAGAGGGGGAGAGGGAGGGAGGGTGAGGGGTACCAAAAATTGAGATGGGGAGAAAGTTCAAGCATGTACATTGATTTCAATAAAGAAAAGACAAACCCTAGTTTCTTACAACCCAGTTCTCTCTAACAACCAACAGAACTAGAAACTTACATTTTAAAACCCACATGACCAAACTCCAACAAAAAGAATTAAAACAAAACCCAGATAAATCACACCAAACAAACAGAAGAAAAATGGAACAAGAAAATGACCAAACTGGGCAATTCTCTTCCAATGCTACTCAAAATGCAAATCCTCCTGACAGAGAGAAAAGTTCCAAACTAACATCAACAGAAAATCCAACCACGTACGATAATTTCAACTAAAAGATCCTTCAATGGTTCAAAAACAACAGAAACCCTAGTTTTCAGTAACCAAATTCTCTCCTATTACATGCAGAATGAAACCCTAAATTCTTGCAAACGTCACATAACCGGAGCTCAAAAGGGAAAAAGAAAAAGAAAAATCCAAATAAAAGCTCACAAAACAAACAAACATGCAGAAAACCATCCACGAAAGCCGAACACTCAAATCCCTTGAGGAGAAGGAAAAAAACAGCTAAATGCGAAATGCAAGTGAATGAGAAGCGATTTCTGCGTAATGAGAAGTCCAAACGGAAAACCTAGAAAAACACAAATTCATAATACCTACAGAGAGAGAGAGAGAGAGAGAGAGAGAGCGTACTCATTCATTGGATTTTGGGAAGGAATGGCGAAAGCGGGAACGAGAGAGAGAGAGAGAGAGAGAGAGAGAGAGAGGAAAAGCAAAATGGAGGGAGGAAGTGAAAAAACTCGCACCCGCCCCGCGGGAACTAAAAAGAAAATGGAATTGGGAAGGGAGGGAGAATGGAAGGTCCCCCAAAGTCCAGAAACGAAATGAGGAACGATTCTGTGTACCCGTATGTATCCTTCTATGTATAGGAACCCACGCCTGCACGTACCAATCTTGCACATGTGTGAGTAATATAAACCGTTCATCTGATAGTATCTACCATCTCGATGCCCTCCACAAAAATACGGATGCTAACGGTTCAGATCGGGCTTACAGTCCAGCGTGACAATCGGTCCAATATACTAGCCATCCCCCAGGTGGATCTCGCCTTGTAAATGTTCTTGTCCGAGAACAAAGTGGGCCCCTTACAGGTAGGCCACGGTACTAGAAGCAAGCTTTACACAGCCGTTGATTTGTTATGAACGTGGCCATGTGGGGGGGGCGCATGTGTGGCGCGTACATGAGCTGCCTTGTATACCGTTGGCTTAAAAAGGTATAGTAATTAGTCCTTGTACGGTCGGTTTACTGTCCACAGTCCATCGAGCGGGGTCCAGCCAAACTAGTTCGAGCCATCGCATCACGATGCAACGTACGTGTATATGTCAGCTCCAGGTATATGCTTAATAGAGATGAGAAATTGCTGCAGCGGGCTCCGTTCAAGCTTGGGTTCAGAGAAATTGAACCGTTGCTGGTCTAAGTTGAGCCGCATCCGCGGTCATGTACCTCTTTGAGTGGAGCGGGGGTCAATGCCATGGTTTGCATTGCCCGATCACGTAGGTCTCGTTGTGGGTAGACAGTCACTCAAAATCAGTCGTTAATTTAGGCAAAACCACAAACACCTTGCGTGCACAACTAAAAATTAATTCGGGCAAAAACACAAACACCTTGTGTGCAAAACAAATAATCAAATTCAAGTAAATTTACAAATGCCTTGTGTGCCAAAATGAACAATTTATTTAAGCAAAACCACAAACACCTTGCATGCACAACAAATGCCAAAATGAACAATTAATTTAAGCAAAACCACAAACACCTTGCATGCACAACAAATGCCAAAATCAACAATTAATTTAAGCAAAACCACAAATACCTTGCATGCACAACAAACAATGCCACTATATATATATATATATATATATATATATATATATATATATATATATATATATATATAGATATGCAAACAAGTGAAGGAAAATAAAATTGAGAAAATAATCACTAACATGCATATCCATTCACAATGTCAAATTTTACATGGTTCACTACAACGATTACACCGACAAGTAAATGATTTCGTTATCTTTAAAATAAAATCACATATTGAAGTAGAGAAATAAATGCTCACCAATCCAATGAAATATATGATGAATTAACTTCTTTGTTGTCTTGGAATGCAACCACGAAGCTCTTTTCACGCGATCATTGCTATTATCGAAAAGTGTTGTCTGCAATCGAGAAACACATATGTGGCTTTTATGATTTTAAGATAAGATAATAAAAACCCCTGAACTTATTAAATCTCACTCGGAAGATAAAGAGAGAAAATCTTTTATTTTCACCCATTTTTCTCATTTTTATCTCTATCTTCTTTCTTAGGGCTTATTTAGATTCGTAGAAAGGAAATGAAAGGAAACATTGTTTTTCATGATACTTACCTTTTGTTGTATGTCAAGCCTTTCTTCTCGAGAATTTGTGAGAAATATTATTTCTCACTTTCATCTTTTTTGGAAAATAAACAAATTTATTTTCTCAGCTCCACCACTAAGAAATGCATCTTTATAAAGCCTAAATGTGCCACCATTTATATTTAATTGCCTCACACGTGCCACGTGTGCCATTGTGCCAAATAAGTCATTGTTCATCTTCGGTTATGCCTCACACGTACTACTTGCCACATGTGTCACCATTCATCTTCTCTTACTCCATACGTATAAAGTGTCCCATATGTACTAATGTGCCTCGTATGACACACTCATCTTTTCATGCGCTACAGATTTGTTAATGTGCCACATGTACCACTGCTCATCTTCTCTCGCACTCCCATGTTTGTAGCATACTCCACATGCACCAATGCACCACATGTGTTGCCGTCCATCTTCAATTGCTTTAAATATACTACATGTGTCGTTGGTGCCATTGTGCACAAGTATTGTTATCCAACTTTAAGTTCCCATGTGCCAAGTGTGCCAATGCGTATATGGTGCCATGCATGCCACCATATGGCTTCGAGCACCTCACACATACCATGTGTGCCACAATTCAACTTCAAGCCCTTGCACACGCCACATATGCCACTGTGAATGCTCGCCCCTATGCGTGGGATTGATTGCCCGCTCGGATGCTTTCCACTTTCTTTGGTAGGCATACATGAGAATGATATGTTTGACCTAGAGTCGCCATTGACTAATAAAACTCAAAACTACAGGCGGTTAAACACTAATTTGGTCTTAGCTTTGAAAGTCATACCTATGAAGGGTCCTTTAGGTATATCTCTCTGAATGCATCGCTTGTTCGGATTCATGTTTCCCACTTAGTGTCATGGGACTGCCTTGTTGCTATAGATTAGTGTCGTCCTTCCTCGAAGAACCAGAGGAGATTGTGATGGCGAGGATGTGTGCCGGGCAAAAATTGGCGGCTTATAATATGGTTGTGGCATTGGGCTTGCCCCGAGCAAGAGGTTGTGTGTGAGTGATCGGATTGGATTGGATTTATGGGAGCTGACTCGTGTGGTTTGTTGGATAGGGAGAAGTATCCTCCTTACAATGCTGGTACGATAGTGGATCCGGCACTCTTCCCATGAATACCACTGGTTGTTGGTCCTACGACGTACCCTAGTTGTAACCTGGATTGAAAAATGGGTTGGTGGATCCGATGCTCTTCCCATGAGCACCACTGGTTGCTAGTCCCATTATGGACCCTGATTGCAGTCTAGATTGAAAGAGACGGGTGGATCTGGTGCTCTTCCCATGAGCACCACTGGTTGTTGGTTCCAAGATAGACCCTGATTGTGACCAAGATTGATTGGAGTGGAACACCCTTGCAAGACAAAGGGGTTGGTCCCATTGTTGCTAAATGGACATGGACTGGTGGATGGGTGGATCATCTCCTGAGTCGAGAATGCCCATTGCAAGACAAGATGGGTGAATTCTTGGTTGTAATTATGGAATTGCTTGGCTTATGGGGAATAATCCCCTTAAACGACATTGATTGTTGGAGCTCCTGATGTATTTGTACTGGTCGAATAACGTGGCATAGGATTTTGGAATATGTTGTTGTTGTCAGCAGCTGCCTAGCTAAGGAGCTTGATTGTTATTTTCTTTTGATCGATCAAGTTTTGGATTGCATGTTTCAAAGAGAAACAACGTTCCGTAGTGTGCCCCTTGCCTTGGTGAAATGTACAATATTCATTCTCACTGTAGCCCAAAGCAATGGGTTTGGTGGAGGCCTAGGCTGCATGGAGGTCAAAAGTTGCCCCTAAACCAACGTAGCCAAGGCATCGGTGTAAGATTGGGCCAAATGAGTGAATTGCCTCTGAGGTTGCACCATAAGTGACTACCTATTTTGATTGAAATATTGAGGATTCCACCTAGGCTGTTACAATTATTGTTGATGTTGTTGTTTTGTATTTGTTCCGGTCGAGGAGGCGTCAGCCTCCCTTGCGCTAAAGCAACGAAATGGTTTATTTCTGTTGGATGAGGAGTGGAAGTATCCCTATTTCTAGGGGTATATCTAATCGGCCTTTCTTCAGTCTTAGCTTTCTACACATGGGTAGATTGGTGGGGCCATGGTGAGGTTGTGCTGGCTCGAATCCCAGCTTCCATGTGTTCCCCCCGCATGAATAAACTGATAGAAGTTGATGTATGGATACAAGATCAGATATCTAGATATGTTTGGATTAGTCGAACGGACGATCATGGAAATTTGTTCTTCCCTATCAATGGGTTTTTTCATTTGTTTGGCTATGGCTCTCCATCATCCAACGTAAGTTGACAGAGTCTCATCATTTTTTGCTTAAGGGCGACCAAATCTACCCTTCGTGGTTTAGCGTTTAAATTGTACATAAAGCAATTAATGAAGGCTTGAGAAAGGTCCTCTCAAGTCTTGATTTTGTGATGATCCAGTGATGTGTATAGCTAAGCACGTCACCTCTAGAGGACTTTTTGAACAATTGTATGAGGATTTCGTCATCCCCCTCCACATCATTGAGTTCACTGCAAAAGGCTTTCAATTGAGTGGTGGGGTATCTCATTCCTTCATACCTCTGGAACTTGGGGATTTTGAAGTTGGGAGGTAACCTTGCATCAAGGAAGGGGCAAAAGTCCCTGAATCAAGTAGATGACAGTTACATTCCATATTGCTTTTGAATGTCATTTCTCATAACTTTTAGTTAATCCTCGAAATGCCTTCAAAGTTCGTTGATGGTTGTGATTGTTGAACAGGGGCCCATACCTCTCCTGTGTTTTGGTTGTCCCTAACAAGTGAATTTTGCTAGTGAGGTACAGATAGGAGAGGAGTTTGAAACATAATTCCTACCACAGGGTGAGCCTATCTTTCATGATAAGTAGGTGCAAAGGGCGAAGCTTAAGCTGAGATCGAAGGCTGTGTCGGACTAGATTGTGCATGTGATTTTCCAAATTGGAATTGGGCAATGATCCCGCTGGGGGAGGTGGCTGGAACTGGTTGGATTGAGATTAGCCTGAGTGTGCTTGGCAGAGCACTGGTTGGTCAGCATTTGGATGTAGATGGCTGGGATTTTGAGTTGTTGCAAGATGTTAGAAATGGACCTGGTTTCCCTCAGAATGGATGGGTCGGAACTGGTTAATGGTAGGATCCGAAAGATCTACATAAGTAGGAGCTTGTTGCGCAATATGGATGGATTGCTAGGCTAATGTTTGGAAAAATCAAGTCATTGGATTCTCTATCCCATTTAGTGGACAATGACGGAAGGTTTTTCCCTCGGGTGGCCCACTAGGTGTCCAAGTCAGACCGTTTGATTGGTTGCACCAGTTGGACACTGGACACACACACACAAAAAAAAAAAATATAAAACTAGAGTTTACTCAGATTTCATATGTGAAAGGATCCGGTGCCCGACAAGCCACAAAGCATACATCTTTCATAAACATAAAATATATCGTTTGCTCAGTTGATACGGGCGATAGCATATGAAGGCCCATATCTGAAGTCTATTTGGATCCAGTGAAACTCATAACTAAGACCTCCATACATGAACCTCGTAGAGGGGTTGAGAAGAGAGGTTATGATTTCTTAGGTGCTTAGTTGATATCGGCAATATCATATGAAGGCCCAGATCTGAAGTCTATCCAGATCCAGCGAAACTCATAGCTAAGACTTTCATACTTAAACCTCGTAAAGGGGTCGAGAAGGGAATATTAATAATTACATGTATATCATTCGTAAACCCCATGTAACAGACTTGTGTTCATGTATTGATCAGAGTTGCCACTAGCCAAGATGAACGCTCCAGAATCCACGGTTGGCTAGAATTTGTAGAATCTCCTAGAGATCAGGAAGACTAAAGAATTTCTGACTCGAGTGACTCTTGGATAGATCTATGTCATGGATTCTAGGCAAGGGCCTTGGTTATGGAAAAGGAAGAAGCTAGGCACCCTTTTACTGCCCGTATCAAACATGGTCTCTACTTTGCCAGGTTGTACACTTTCAAAAGGGATTCAAATAACTTATAGTATAATACTAAGCTTTAAATGTCTATAATACAAAAGGTAGACAAAAAATAGAATGAAAATGGTAAAAAGGTTTTTCCGATGAAGATATGGAAAAGAAAAGGAAAAAAAAAAAAGGAACACAAAGTTTTTAGTTACTCCTTTGAGTCATGTTTTCTGTTGTAGAAGATCATCAAAAGAGACACCTATAGAGCAAACTTTCGTGATGTCGGAGCAAAGCCCACTCCCTTAGGTGCTCAAAGTAGGGGGGTTCTAAAGGTTGGAATATGCAAACTGGAAAATGATAGACTAAAAATATGTATTTAGTTTATAAATAGTAAATAAAGATTTGAGCTTGAAATAATAAATGAAAAGATCAGAGAAGGTTTTAAAGATCAAAGCTTCTAGACTTTGGACTCTTAATGGTTCTCTGGACTTTGCCCTCTCATTCTTCCTTTTTCACTTTTTCCTCCTCTTTGGTTCTAAAGGCGAGAAACCCTTCTATAGGCATTTTGGGGGGTCAAGTTCGGATTCTACGAACCACAGGCTCGGCTTCAAAGTTAGGTTCGTGTGAAACAAACCATTACATGGGTCATGGATGGGTGTAGATCGTCATCTGTACGAGGCTCGTGCGAGCCGTGCCATCGCATAAGTGACAATTGGTCTAGGTCACTAGCTGTTCGCGTGTAAATGTAGGGTTGGTGCGAGGTTGCAGTGGCAAGAAACCATAGATGGTTAATGGGCCATCATTTTTGTGCCAAGTCGGTGTTGTGTCCATTGCATTGGCTCCAAGACGGTGGAGCTACCACCACATTCACTAAAAAAACTCGCAGTTGAATGTGGGGAGCATGTCTACAAACACCTAAAAGGAAACTCAATAAGAACAAAAACCAAAAACTAATCGAAAAATTTAAAAAGAATTATATCAAAAAGTCCAAGCAAACAAAAAGAGGATTAAAATCTTTGGGTAAGTAACACTACACCATGATGGTATTTCCAACATGCATTTGTAAATCTTATTATACAAACTGCTTATGTGATATATGTCATTATCTGAAATGTGAAGTTGAGATTGGACACCAGACAACTCAAGGATAAATCTCCCTTAAATTCTTGGGAAAAGTTGCCAACTGGAACCCAAATTGGTACTAATAGGGCCTCCTCCCATGGCTGCGCCCCCAGGGTTGATGAATGAGTTTAATCAGCTCCGGAATGGACTACTCATAACTATCTACACTACAAGCGAGAGAAATCAGTCTAGTAGGGACGGTATTCTTCTCCATGTGTAAAACTTGTAAGAATCTCGGTTGAATGGATGTTGGCAGGCCGGAAGCTGTGTACAACTATGGCCCTAGTGAATCCTGAATATGGATTTGTAGGTAGCATATTTTGTTGATATTCTGATATAAAAATGACATGTATTGAATCATAAGATCTATTATAACTTGTTAGGCTTTTAGCTCATGATGTTGTATATGGAAAATTATATAGGAAAAAGGTATAGTGGGGGCATATCCATGAAGATGACTTCGACGAACAACTGGCTGGAGGACTACTCATAACTATACTCCATGTTATATATGCACTACGGGCGAGAGAAATCAGTTCAGTAGGGATGGTATTCTTCTCCATGCTTGTGACAATCTAGGCTGAATGGGTGTTGGCAGGCCGGAAGCTGTGCATAGCCATGCCCTTGGTGAATCCTAAATATGGAATTGTAGCTGGCATATTTTGTTGATATTATGATATGAACTGACATGTATTGAATCATGCGATATAGTATTACTTGTTAGGCTTTTAACTCGTGGTCTTGTATATGTAAAACCATGCATGAAAAAAGGAATAATTGAGGCATCTCCATGAAGATGACTTCGACGGACAACTGGCTGGAGGGTCACAAGAGAATGAGGTAACTTAGTCTTTATTTTATATATCGAGATATGGGATTGAACTTAGGCCTTAGGGCCCTTTGATGTTTAGAGATGATTAATATTCAAGTATATATTATGATGCTAATGAATAATTTTTTTTTACTATTTCAGTGGATGAATGTATTTTGGTTTGGCTATGGCATAATACAATAGTTAATACCTTGAACCCAATACCCGAATTGATGAAATTTGGATATCTAAGGTTAGGGTATTACAACTTGCCTATTTCACTCTTGGTGAATGCACTCGCCTCAAGTGTACTAGATTTCACTATCTTAGGAGTTTTCAATAAGTTCACCCCTACCCTTGATAGCCTACACGGGGACCTACAATGGTTTTACACAAGCTACTCAATAACCCCATACCTAATCCAAGGATCTACGTTTTGCTCTCGCCAAAGGCTCTCAGAAGACTAACATGTATGTACCCATGTCCGGTGAATTCGGTCCTTTATAAGAACCTATTCAAGTTTGGATCTCAAACTCTATATGCAATCCTACACAGGGAATGACTTCACATGTACTCTAACAAATGACCCTTACTTGGTAGTTGGATTGAGCCCCGTTGTTGCACATTATAGAGATGCTTCTTCGATGCTCTCCCGTGTTTTAATCAACTTCTCATTTACTCTTATGATCGTTGATATGGATAGTTCAACTCTACGAGTAAACACATTGCATGCGATTTACCTATGAGATGACCATGGTAATGATAGTTGTGTTAAATCTCTTACAACTAATGGTTTTAGTTAGTTCCTAGTAAGGGTTCACCTAGATGGGCGTTCTATAAAATTTAGACAAGGATTTGCCTATGGTTTAGCGTTTAATCTCTATAAAGGGGTGAGTTCATCTACATCTTCACAATGGAGTTTGAAATGCTCACTAGAGTGATTAATCACAAGAAGATTGGCACAAAACTCTTTAATGTATACTCTATAATAGGGATTAAGAGTGGGGAATCACCCAGGCTCTATTTGCATTTAAAAAAAAAAAAACCATCATTTTGCCTAAGAACGTAATGCCATTTATAAAAGAGTTAAATTCCAATAGCTATAAAATGGGCAAACACAAGTGATACACATTGGGGAGAATACCTTTTTATGATGTTCAGGGAACCAGAAATGTTTTTGGCTACAGGAGTGACTAGTTCAAACCATCCAAGCAACATTACCAATTAACTCACAAAGAAAACTTAGTAGTTAAAAATGGAATCTCAAAATTCCATCTTAAATGGCATTGATGATTTTAATCTCAAATAGATGTAAGTGATACACATTGGGGAACAATACTTTTTGAAGAACTCAAGGAAACCATAAATGTATGCGGCTACAAGAGTGGCCAGTTCAAACCATCTTAACAACATTACCACTCAAATTACAAAGAAATCTTGGCAGTTAAAAATGGAATCTCAAAATTCCAATTCCATCTTATCAACCATAATTGTGTTGTTGAGATGGACATGTCATCATTTTCATAAATGTTGCATTTCATGGAAAAAAAATGCTCCTACAACCTCAATTGTTGTGACCGATGATTTTCTCAGGGGAATTTCATTGTAAAAAAGATTGAAGGGAAATATAATATTCTATCATATTTTTTTATATATCAAGATTACCACAACAACCCTCTAATTCTAACCTCAACCTCTCATTCTTCCTCCTTCAAATCCTTTGTTCTCAAACCCCATCCCTGAAATTGATCGAATCCCTACACCATCACTACGGCCCAGGCCATCCACCACTCCCAAACCTTCATCAACCTCCTCTTCTAAAGGCAAAGCCCAAATGACCAAACCCCTTTTCCCATCAAATATTATGGCTTCCTCCTTGCCTTCCCCAAACATTCATCCACAAGAACATCATAATCCCATCTTATCTCTCTTGCGAGCTGCATCTCTCCCGTTCCCTCACCAAGATACATCCCTTGAGTTTGATGACTTTGTTGGCGCCAAGGACATCTTCCTTTCTGAAGACACGTGACAAGTCCATGATGAAATTGATCCTTTACATGAAGACCAAGAAGCATAAACCTCTTCAGCTACTCCATCCCTTTTCTAGAAGGCAATGGTGCAAAATTTTAAGCCCATTCTTCATCATGCATTGATCTATATTGACGTCGTGCTATTGTTCAAAGATGTCATCCGTTCAACTTGGCAAAAAGCTTCTCTACCCATAAAAATGCCTTTGAAATATTCAAATAGCAGCTACATGATCTCAACAATATCTCACCTCTCTCCATTCCAGAACAAATTTGGGTATACCCCTTTGCAAACGGTACTCAGGACACCCATCTCAAATGTTTTATCGACCATTGTAAAAGGCATGATGAGGCTCTTGTCTTTGAACAAGACTCCAGTCAAGACTTTTCAGAAAGTGACTAATTATGCCATCAACTGTCCAGAAAAGCTCCTTGCAATAATTGATTGACAAAAGTCACTATTCCCATACAGTGGCTACTTTGGTGGCTTTTCGGATTTCATCTTACCTTAAGTTTGCAAAATTTAATCTTATTTTTCCACGGTAACAATCCAAATTTTATCCCATTTGAAATCCTCAATAGTTCTTGGAAGCCCCTCTCTCCTATAAATATGTGTACTGTTTCCATTGTAACCAAAATTCACTAAGAGTGTTAAAAATGAAGAAAAAAAGTCTGTGTATGCAGTCTTATAGTTTTTGTTTTCATTTTTATACTACTCTTCCTTGAGCTAGAAAAAATACATGTAATCTATTCTGTGTTGTATATATCTTTTAGTTCTCTTAGTCCTATGTGTGATATTCTTTGTTGTTACCATGTGTCTTTATTATTTTCATTTTCATGATGTGCATGTTATTGTTCCATTTCCATATAATATTTAAATGTTCTTCATGTCATTGTGTTATATTAATTCATCATACATATTTTTTGGTATCAAAGCTTAGAGGTAGTATGAACAGGGAGAGGAATATTAGAGGAGGATGAAGCCTTAAGTTGGAACTGGGATAATCTATTATTGATGGCTAGTCAATGAAGTATATGTTTTAGAATTACCTATTTCAGAAGTTTAATTGCAGGTTGGTTGGCTTAAAGGGAGTATAAGTTTAATATTACTCCTGTATGTATAAAGTATTAATTCAGGAATCATAATTCAAAGTATCTAAATGTTGTAGGGGAACCAAAATGGCCACTTGCCTGGGGTTTAAAACACAATGATTGATCATTTGAAGAATAAATGCAGATTAAATGTTACAATCTAAGTGTTCATCATATTTTGTCTAACCCAATGTTCTATTATAGAAGATCACACGAGGCGCAACTATAGAGCATGCTATTTTGGTATTAGTCTCCTCTCGCCCATGGATGTGTGTTGTTTCTTGATAGGTCTGGATGGTTCTAATGAACTCATTGTAAAGAAGACCGATGAACTGGTCAATATTTCGAACTTGCAGGGCTCGTAGTTATCTGTATTGCCTTAAATATGTCCACCATTCACTGAGTCATCCATTGAATCGTGAGACAAATTTTTTAAGAGTTTTGTAGGTTGTGGTATCAGGAGTATGCATTTTTGCATTGCACCAGGCATACATATCCATTAGCTTCTTCTGCCATGCACTCGGAGGATCATTATCAAGGGTGGAGATTTGCTTGTTATCAATAGTCTCTGGGTAGACCACTCGACCAAGTTGGGGTGGAGCAGATGGAGGGATTTGTCCTGTGTCTTCATAAAGGAAGATTTCTTCAACACTAGCAAGGTCATGAAACTCGAAGGATGTATCTTGGTGAGTGAATGAGAGGGATGTAGTTTAAAAGAAAGATGAGATGGGATTAGGATGTTCTTGTGGAAGAATGTTTGGGGAAAGCAAGGAGGAAGCCATGATATCTGATGGGAAAAGGGGTTCAGTCATTAGGGCCTTGCCTTTAGAAGAGGAGGTTGTTGAAGGTTTGGGAGTGGTGGATGACCTGGGTCGTGGTGGTGATGTAGGGATTCGAACAATTTCAGGGATGGGATTTGAGAGTAAAGGATTTGGAGGACAAAGAATGAGAGGCTGAGGTTGGAATTAAGGAGTACAAGGAGTAGTGGTTGGTGAGAAATTGAGAGAACCTTGCGGGTAGGTTGGGAGAAAAGAGGGGAGAGGTTTTAGTAGCAAGCTAGAGAGCATGGAGCTGTTTTGAAGGACTTTTTTTCTACTTCCTTTTCAGAGATCTATATGCTCGTTGTTGTGAAATCTTGAACAGTAGTAACGACTTTGTATAGTTCTTTTTTAACTTCAGCAAGACACTTTTGGACCATTTTTATTACTGACGTTTGCCGAGTAACGGTCTAATAATTTTTTCACTGTTCAAAGAGAATCTGCTAGAGAGCATGATTCTGGTGAGAATCTGCTAGAGGGCATGATTCTGGTGAAGGGAATTTTAGCTTGTGAGTTTAATGTTGCTTCGGCTACAAAAACATGCTTTGGAGTTCCATCCTGATTAAGATCTGCAGGGTCTTTGATTTTCCAAACATGAAAACTCATTCTTGAGGAAATTCAAATTCTTCTGTTTAAGGAAAATTGGCTGGTTCATTCATAAATACAATTAGGGTTGATGGAATAAGAGTGTAGGACTGGGCAGGGGAAGCACAAGATGATGGTGGTGGTAGCTTGGAGAGGGCCTTTTGGCATTAAGGGGCTAATGGTGGTTTTGTGGGTGGAGAAGTTAGCCTTGGTGGAGAAGAGCTTGAAGAAGATGGAGAGGTGATAGTTTTAGTCTTTGGGTAGAGGACAAAATATTTAAATTTCCTAGATGGTTCTCCAAGAAGACCAACCTCAGGGTCTCCCACTTTATAGCATTCTTCAAGCTACTTCTAAAAATATTTCTTCTTTTTTGGCTTGCTATCTTCGAACTGATCATAATAATAGTCATCACAATCACATGCATCGATGATGCCATTCATCATATTGAACTCCTACAAGATCATCTTCAATGGATGGAGGTGTTGAAGAGAACAGGTTGACCTTCGGCAAGACTCTAGGAAACATCGTGGAAGTTTGGGGTGCTTAATGGGCAAATCTCGTTTCCATAATGTTGTCTCTCCTTCGAATGAAATGAGACATATCATTTTGGAGATTCTATACATCAACAAATGCTTTTCATAAGTTGTGACCCAATTATTAGGAAGAATTTCTTTTAATCGAGTATTCATGAGTTGTGTTTGAACAAATGTGTAGCAGGGAATTTGGTTGTTATCAACTGAAATGAGGAGGGCATCTTGATGCTTTTCATAGCCAGGAATAGGCATATTAATGGCATGGTTTTATATTCGAAATGCTACTTGGTAATGAAGAGTAGTATCACAAGCAGTGTCAAGTTGAGGAGTGCCCGTAAGCTGGACTTGGACCTTTAGGGCATCAAAGAGATGTGGATCTCTAAAGGAGAGATTGAAATTCGGGTAGAGTGTGATAAACAAAATTCCTGGATTTAAAGTGCTTTGGACAGTACCAATTGAAGCATAATTTTATTATTTGAATCTTATATTTAGGAGAGATATTCAAGCCGCAATAGGAAGTCCATGTCTGCCGTGAAAATTGAGTGCCGATTTTATTGCAACAAAATGGAGGTATGTACAACCATCTTTCTTCCACTGGGAATAAGTTTTTTTTTTTAATTTAATTTTGAAGTGATAGGGTAACAAATGACTCTAGTTTATTGGCTTAAGATAGGGCACTAGTTAAATTTCGATGGTAGAGCATATTCTTTGATGTTGGTGCTTTTAGAGCAACGAGATTTTTTATGGTGGTCTTAAAGGAGGATTTTTGGTTTTTCAAAAACACGATATGGATTTGCAACTGGATATTTAGTAATAGGGATTAATATTCAGTAATAGATTGTCCCAGTTCTATTCCATATAACTAATCGAGCTCAGAGGCAGTATGGACAAGGAGAGGAATATTAAAGGAGGACAAAGCCATAGGTTAGAACTGGGACAATCTATTGCTGATGACTAGTTAAGGAAGTCTATGCTTTAGAATTACATGTTTTAAAAGTTTTATTGCAGGTTGGCTTAAAGGGAGTATGACTTTAATATTACTGCAGTATGTTTACAATATTAATCTAGGAATTATAATTCAAAGGATTTAAATGTTGTAGGGGGAATCAAAATGGCCACTTGCTTGGGTTGTCTATGCTTTAGAATTACATGTTTTAAAAGTTTTATCGCAGGTTGGCTTAAAGGGAGTATGACTTTAAAATTACTGCAACATCTCTAAAGTATTAATCTAGGAATCATAATTCAAAGGATTTAAATGTTGTAGGGGGAACCAAAACGACCACTTGCTTGGGGTTCAAAACACAATAGATGGTCATTTGAATAATAAAGTTGGATTAAATGTTGTAATATAAGTGTTCAACATGTTTTATCAAACCCAATGTTTTATTACAGAAGATTGCACGAGGCACAACTATGGAGCATACTCTTTTGGGTGCCGGAATAAGTCTACTAATTATAGAAATGGTATGATTGTTGCACTAAGCCAAATATACAAGAAGAAATTGAAATAGTATGTCCAGAGACAATAAAATCCTTACCTAGTTGTGCCAACTGGATTTAGCCATACACAGCGTATGACTCTAATATCAAAAAATACATATGGTGAATTAAAAAATAGGTACGATGAATTAACGTAACATGTTCACAACCCCAAGTATAGGGCTGCGATGTAGTAATAATCTCGGTGAGACCGAGGTCAAATCCACAGGGACTAATCTCGTGTGTTTTCTAAAATCAACTAGAACTAGAACTAGAAGAAGATGAAAACCTAATCTAGAATATGTGAGAGAATAATTGTGAAAAACTTAATGAAAAACTTGTGAAATTCAAAAGTAGGAAACTAGGGTTTCCAAGGATCCACTTGTAGAGATCAGGGAGATCTATGCTTGATTCATAAACACAACCGGAATCAGAGTCCCATCTTCATCCAATTGGAAGATATCTCGTAAAAAGTCAAATATGTACTTCCTCTGATCTAGTTCTCAATGGATGAGAGGTATGAGAACTAGAATTGATTCAATCACAAAACCATGTCCATGAGACAAAGCAAATAATAGAATCTACCAATCCACAACCAATCAGAGAGAATTGTGAGAGTTAGGGAGGATTCTATCAGCCAATCATGCCCAGGGGATGATGGTGAACAACAAGATTTTATAAGTTCACAATCTCGATATAGAAAAGAACATACTCAAAGCTGTCACAGATCTATTGTAACTTAAGGCCCCGTTTTTTAAATCTGAAGTCTAAAGCCTGAATCTGAAATCTGAATCTGAAACCGGAAGCCTGAATCTAAAATCTGAAGCCAAAAAACTTGTTTGGTAATTATGGCTGAAGTCTGAAAATTAAGTACTGAATTTGAAACAATTTATTTGTTAACAAACATATGAAATGTTTGAAATATGTTAATTTGACACATTTGCCCCCATCTCCTGCTTGGAAATATTTTACAATATAAAGAAATTATTTTTTATTAAATGAAAATAAAATTATTCTATTTAATTCAAATAAACTATAAAGTATGTAATAGAAAATTAAAATATCATTCTTCATAAAAACAGATAAAAAATGAATGATTTGCTTGTATAAGTGTGGCGGCAATTTCTTCTCGTATATTGGACATAATAGTATGAGACCAAAAATGAGGTATATCTAAATCTCAAGTGTACCACATTACATGAAACAGTGTTGAATGAACTTTGTCCATTGAAAACCTTTTGGAGGCCTTAAAAGTTTTGGATTAAGCTGATTTTTATTTTTTCACTTCATTTGGGCATGTATGACCTAATCAACATATTGGATGTCAAATAAACAGTACAGTGGACCCTAGTAGGATTTTAATGGTGGATATCCAATCACTATTGTTTTCATGTGGTGTGGTCCACCTGAGATTTATATCCCTCTTATTTTTAGGATAGAGACATAAAATGATATGTAAAAATGGATGAAACACATACATACATCATGGGGGCCACAAAGCACCGACCACCACCCACTGGGCTGGTGGCAGGGGAGTAGCCAATCCGTTTCCGTACCACGCACCAGTTATATAGCTGGTGTAGACACGTGTCATGTGAAGACTAGCGTCGACGCTCCTCGAGGTCCACGTTGTACAAACGGTTCAAAGGAGATCAAAGTTACATGGGCCCTACAATAATGTATTTATTATATCCACACCGTTAATCAAATTTTCAAGATCATTTTAGAGCATTATCCAAAAAATGAATCATATCCAAAACTCAAATGGACCACACAAAAAATAGCAGCGGGATAATGATTTTCACCATTAAAAAATTTGTAGGGCCCACTATAACGATTATTTTCCATCTAACCTATTCATAAGGTCAAAAATATCTGGATGAAGAGACAAAACAAATTTCATATTGATCCAAAAGTTCTGTGACCCCAAAAGGGTTTCAATGGTAGACGTTCAATCCCCCACTGCTTTTTGCAGTGTGGTCCAGTTTATCTTTAGATTTGTCTTATTTTTCGGCTCAAGCCTTACGACGAGCTCGCAAAATGGATGGACAGTTTGGATATAACAAATACATCATGATGGGACCCACGGAACTTGCTGACTTCAATACACCAGCCAATCTGCTTCCCAATCCCGTCCCCAGCCCATTCGCTTCGAACGTGGATTCGTCCTCCCCCCACCCGAATGGATTACCATTTGAGCAGGGCTCTGTGGGGCCCGCCATGATGTAAGTGTTTTATCTAAGCCATTTATCGTTTTTCTCATATTATTTTAATACATTATCCTAAAGATGAAGCAGGTCCACAACTCCAGTGAACCACACCAAAGGATGTTACAGTGATAATGACATCCACCGTGGAAACCTTTTTAAGGACCACTGTGATGTTTTTTTTACCATCCAACCTATTCATTAGGTCATGTAGATGTGGAAGAAGTGAAAACACAAATATCAGCTTGATTCGAAACTTCTCCAGCTCCCAAGAAGTTTTTAATGGTGGACGTTAAATCCCCACCTTGTGGTCCAATTAATCCTTGGACCTGCCTCTTTTTTTAACTCACACCTTAAATGGTCTGAAAAAGTTGACGGACTGTGTGGATCAAACACATAAATCATGGTGGGGCATAAAGAAGTTTTACATGTTAAAAGTTGATTTTGTATTACGCAAACAATCTAAAGAGAAGAAAATTTTCGTAGTAAAAGGGGTAATTTTGGAAGAATTTTTTTTAATAGAAAAACTTATGGAGCGCATTCCGCGTTCACCATTAAACCAGACTCCTATCGTGGAAAGAATTTAGTGAAAAACCACTTAGCGCTTTCTTTCTTCCGCGTTAACAATGCATTAACAAATACCACTAAACACGGAACATTTTTCCAATTCCGCGTTAAGTGCAAAAATTCAGCGTTAACAAACAGGCCCTAAGTCACAACAAACCATTAAAAACTGAAAGTATTTCTTATAATCAAACTAAAATCAAAGAGAGTTCAACAACATGAATCAAAGCAATAGAAAACAACCCATCACGCTGTAAGCTTCACCTCTTAGCCATAGCTAAGAGGTTTATCCAATCGTAGACATGATTAAACTAGAGTCTCTTAAGAAAAGCATAAAGAAAAACAACTAAGGAAAGAAGGAACTCTTGGACCGGCCAATTGCACTCTCTCTCTCTCTATTGCTTCCACTCCTCTCGGCTCTCCCTTTCCTCCCTCTCTCTTGGTCGGATGGAGAGGGTTTTATAGGGAAAAATCTTCCAGACGGTTCTTACGCAAGGAGGATTCCAATAGGAAACCGGATGGCTTCCTGCGCACCTTGTTTCTTATGCAGGGATGATCGGATGGTGTGCGTGGTCCAATGTGTTGATTCCAATCCAAACTGTTAACATGGGGGCGATCGAAATTCCCTTCCCTAGCGTTTGGATGGTCCAGATCATGGCCCCGATCCAGACCATGATTGTTCAATAGCCCGTAGCGGGTTGGGCGGCGCCCGTAATTCCTATTCGCACGTATATGTGCAATTTCTTGCGCTGTGATGTTTGGTGGGCCCATGATCAGTGCAGGCGGGGAAATCCACTCCGTCTATTGGATTCCCCTTGGAATCTTTGCCCAAGAAACCACGTTCTTGATCTGAGTTTCATGCTGCCCATGGAATTAAACCTGTTGCAACTGCTTTGTACGCAGCAGAATGGTCTTCTTGTGAGGGTTGTAGCCGGCACGTGCGCGTGCATGGTTGCACAAAATCAACACGGGTTTGACCGGCTCGAGCTCCTTTGCAAGATGGATGACTTAGATCATCCACGTGAGCCATGATGGTGGCCCACAGCCTTTTGCAAGAGAACGTGGTCCGTTCGTTTCGCGGCAGTGATCTGTGTTCGAGCAGGAGTCGGGTTAGCACATGCTGACCAACTTCTTCGGTTTGGTGCACGGTGGTAGCACGACAATGGTGTACACGTAGCTCTCGTGTGGGGCCCATCAATCTTCTTTTGGGAAATCCACATCGTCCGTTCATCTTTCCGTTTAACTTGAGGTCTTGAGCCCAAATTTGAAACATATTCATGGATTTGATAGGCCCCAGGATCATGGGTTTATGGCTGATCTTTCCGTTGGATCACTTTTACAAAGATCTAAGGGCTAGAATTTTACGTGTACGGTTACTTTATGATACTCAGGCCGGTATACGGTTTCGTGCTAAACGGATGGTGGGAACCCTATGATCTTGAATTCAGGCCGATTTTCAGGCTTCCTTATCTTCAATTCTTCGATTTTCTTCCCTCATCACTTAGTTTCCTTGGATCTTTGGCATGCGAATTCTTCTTTGTAAGATCCAATCCTTGGCTTGATGATTCTTGAATGTTAAATCCATGCTTTTAGCATCCTTTTAAATCCAAGTTCTTAAATTCACCTTGCAACACAAACATGATTAAAATAGAACATTAAACATTATCATGTTCATAAAACCAAGTAATAAATAGGGTTTACTATGCAATATTTGACCCTCAACATAACATGACGACAAGAAGAGCGTTTAAATCTTATGCGAAAACAAAACAATAACATGCCTATCACGAAAATGAAAACAATAAAGCACATGATAACAATAAAAAAAAAATCATACATAGGGTTAAGATAATTAAAAGATATATATAACACGCCATAGATTACACATAATTTTTGTATTGAGCTCAATGAATAGAACAAAAATGAAAAGGAAAACTAGAAGATTGCATACACCCATTTTTTTCTTCATTTTTCACACTCTTAGTGAGTTCTGGTTACAATGGAAAGATCGAAGTAATTTTGTATTTTCCTCTTTAGCTCATTGGACACTTTTAAGCGATCTCAATCAATTGAGGATTCACTTGATTGATTGAGTATCGACCAAACTCACCCAGAGTTTTACTGTTTTTGGGCTATATGATTTATAATAGTTCTAAACCTATATAACCTATATAAGAATGTTCTAATCAGGCTCCTAAGGCTAAATGATGATCTAACAAAGGTCTACCTATTTGGAATGGATCATCTAGAGGTTAGGTTGTTTTGGGTCTAAGGTTAGGGTCACCAAGGCACTTCAATTTAACTATTCTCTTCGGCCTCAATGCTTCAAGTATTCAAGTTTTTGGTCTTTAATGTCTTCTTATGAAAGCTCAACCGACTCAAGACACCCTAGCTCACATCATTGACAAAGCCGAGGCACTAATAACTCTATCATAATCTACACAATTTCTACAGTTAGATTGAGGTGAAACATACTTTGTTTGGTTTAAGATTAAAACCTAGGGTTTTAGGTTGTGTAGTGTGGGTTTTGTTGTACAATCTACATTTTGAGAATTTGAAATCTAATTTGCGCAACCATTAATAATAATATTAAAAATAAAATAATAACTAATAATATTAATAATATTTTAAGTAATTATAAGAAAAATACTAACAATTACTAATATCACTATAATAAGAAAAGTAATCTAATAATAAATAATAATCATAAAATAACAATAACAATAATAATAAAGTTAATAAAAAAAGAATAATTGATAATTAATGATAAGAATAATAATGATAATATTAAAGATAATAACACTAACAATTGAAATTGTGTGGAATAGTCTACCATGGCATGAGAAAGCTTGGCGGAGCTAAGTAATGAATGATTATGTCCTAAAGGGAGGTGATGAGGACCAATAAAAATTTGTGCCAATTAAAAAATAAATTGCTTAATTAAACTAATATGCCAATTAAAGTAATCAAGACAATTAACATTAAGGCTTCAATGCCAATAGTGGATCTAAGCACATAGACTATAATAGATGCAACATGTTAAACTACTAATCTAAACAAGATAATGTACATGTGTGTGTGGGATGTGCTAACTATCAACTTCTAGCATTCATCTAATCATGTATACATATAATTCACATATTAAATTCAAAAGTATAATTAGAAATTTGCTTAATTGACAATCCCAAACATCAACATGTAGAGTAGTTCGATTTTTCTACTCCACTCCCGGTAGTCGCACTCTCTCCTAGAGTATACTGGTATTTACTATCGGAGGTTTTAAATGAGGTTCACCTCTAACTTTATAGCCCTACACAAGGATTATGGTCCTACATAAGAACTTATCTAACGTACACTCCTGTTGAAGGCTCCCATAAGAAACTTTAGTTGGTTTTCTATCGATTAACCAACAACCTTAGTCATAGTCCAAGGACCTACGTTTATTTTCGCTAAAAGCTTCTATAGAGATTAATACGTACACACCCATGTCCAGTGAATTCGCCATTACATAAGAGCTTAGGTCATACACAAGAACCTATTGAGTTTGAGTTATAAATTTTTTCCCTCAGTCCTATATAATGAAAGAGAGTATGAACTCATATATGATACTTGTCGAATTGAGCCCCGTTAATACGTCATTCTTGAGTCACTTCTTTAAAGCTCTCCCGTGCTTGAATTCGCACCTCAATTGCTCCCCTGATCATTAATATTAATGCTTTGCCATGACTTCAGATCCAAGATTAAATACCTTGTATGCAATGCTCCATTAGGGTGACCAAGTTGATGGAAGTTGGGTAGAATCTCCTACAACTAATAGAAAGTTGAACTCTTAGGGGATTCTCCTTTATGAACATTTTACAGGTTGATAGACACTAGGATTTACTCAGTGAATCAGCGTATAAATTCTAGAGAAGGCTTGAGATCATGATATTCTTATATAGGAGTTTGGAATGCTCATTAGAGTGAATAATCACTAAGAAGATAGCATGAATCTCAATGAGAAAGAGCCTAGGAGGTTCGGTAGAGATTGGAATGCATTAGGGTCTCTAAAATGCCAAAATCCATTATTTTTCTAAAGACCCGAATGTAATATATATAACAAAAAGCCTATAACTGATCTCTAACGGCTAGGCTCGATTGATCGAGCTTAGCCCTTGATCGATTGAGCTAAGACGAAATAGTGTAGTAAACTCACTGAACTATTTTGGCCATGTTCAATCGATCAATCTTGTCCCTCGAGTGCTTGAATTTCATAAGATTTGTTCAGAAAGCTTGTTGGACAATTTTAACCAGGTTCGGTTGATCGACTCAATCAACTGAGCTTCACTAGAGCACACCAAAGAGTCTGCTGGTTTGGGTAGTTTATTTTTAATAGCTCGGGACCTCTATGGCCTATATTAATATAATGTCTCGAAAAAATCTGTACAAATACCTGATTACCACCTCAGGTAGAAATCACTAAGGAACAAATCCTTTAGAAATTAGTCGAGGATTAGCTAAGTGCTAAACTAGATTATTTGTGGAATTAGCACTAATCACTTTAAATATGATCTGCAAGACCCAAAACGAGTCGAGCTGCTAACGCTACATTACCTAAAAACTTAGGATCCATCTCAAAACCCAATTGCTCTCAGGAGCATCACGAAACTCCGTATCGGATCTGGACCGCGTGTCGAAAGTCCGACTACCGTGAAGCTATACACTAATGATCGCCTTGCTGGACTTGACAACCACATCAAAAATCAAGTCCTAATGGTACCCAGAAACGCACAACTTGAGCCCGGAGCGAAGTGTGTGAGAAACACAAATATCTTTAGGAAATGAACTGAAACTTAAGCGAATTGAGTCGTTCGCTTGCAGGCCGAATCTAAGGATACAAACCGTCGGAATCCAACCCAATTACACCCTCAGATCAGGGAAAATTTCCAATACAGGTCAGTGTACTCGTGACCCTGATCGAGTACCGGTGACCGTTGAACTGAAACTGGTCCTCCACGGTCGATCTGTAAATCCAATCGGACCGAGAACTTAACTCGAACTAGATCCAATGTTAGGGAGCTTAAGTCTGACCACATGTGAAAAAGAGGCCTTCGGAAGTGTTCCGTTGGGCCAAAATTGTTGCCCTTTGGCTATAACCTAAGTATACCTTGGCCCTGGGGCCATTTCCGTCAGTCCTGGGCCTATATAAAGGCCTAAAACCCTCTCTCACCCTTCACATACGAATTTCTAACCCTAGGTGAGAGAAGAAGAAAAGAAAGAGAAGGAAAGAGAGAGAAAGTGTGAGGTATAGTTAGGGTTTACTGCAGAGATCCTTCCCTGCCACTCTGCGTATTGAATCACTGCTACCGTATCACCATACCAACGATTCTGGTTTTGTTTTCGAGTAAGAAATCCTAACCCTAACCTATTTTGGGGTTTCAAATAGATTAAATGATGAAATAGTTAACCGATTTCATACTTTAGGTTGCCGTTGTGACGTAGACAGCGAGTCAGTGTACGAACTGAGTTTGTTACGAGTTTACCGGCGTAAGGTACGAACTATAAATGTTTAGGTTATGATTTTCAAGGCTTTCAATGTCAGTAATGATTTATGACTGGCTTGATTGCTATCACATGTGCTTAGATACGAGGGTTTCCGCGTATTATGTGTGTATATATATATATATAAACTATGTTGATTAATAATGCATTCCATGTGTTTGTTAAAATGTGTGAATGAGTATAGAATTGTGACTTATGCTTGCCATGTTTATTGACTGAGAATTCATGATTGTTGTACATATGGTGAACCCTCTGTAAAGGGATTTGCTATGATACTTGTTATAACTACCTTACTACATGTATATGATATGTGTAGCTTAAGTGTTTGATAAAATGCTTGAATGTGGAAATGCTTGTTTAAATGCATGTAATGAGGGTGTTGAGATAGGATTCTCAATCCCCTTAACTATGGTTATAGTATCCTTTATATGACCTATCTTACTACTATGTGCTGTATGGATGAAATGTCTGTGTATGATAATATGTGTAGCATATGTTTGTTAAATTGCTCAAGTAAGATTCATACCTGATTTCAGTTGTCACATGCCATTTTGGATTACTATATGTGAATGTTATTGTTGGAATGTGATTGGGACTACGATGTAGTCAAGGCAATCGGTAATTGTCTGTGAACGATGGTTGAACTGCTTAACCACGACAGACACGCCCGATGAATCCGAGTCGTATGCTGCTTGTCAGCAGTGGTTAGGCCACGTGGAGTGCTTATGCGCTTCATGTCGATCGGTTCGACGTATGCTCATACCAGTCGAGCTTGTCAAGCAACCCAGTTGACCCCATGTATATTCACCATGTATGAACGCTACTGTTTGAATCTAAGGTACCAACTTACCAGTGCAAAACCCGTTTAACCTTAGTACATTGATCCGCCAAGACTCATGAGCTGGGTATGGTGGTATGGGACACCGTGGTCGTGCTGTCGGCCTACGCTGGGGCGACGAGCCTCCCCATAGTGTCCAGTGAGTAACCCAGACTTGTGAGCTGAATACGGTAGTATGGGACACTGTATTCGAACTGTCCGCCTACGATCAGGTGACGAGCCCGTAGTGGCCTCGAACATAAATTAGAAACTATGTTGAGGTGACGAGCCTTTTCGTAGTAAGCTAGAGTATAAACTAGGCCTAAGCTGACGATGACGAGCCTCTCTGTAGCGACCTAGAAACTATCTATCGTATGTGACTACTAGGATTGACGATCCTAGATGGATCAATGTTTGGATTATGATGTAAAGGGAGGTGCCTTAGCTTCCCAATCCTGCTGTATGAATATGTCTAATTAAGAACTTGGCTAACACGACCATGCATCGCATTGTATGATGCTTTGGCGAGGAAGTGCATAGAGGAAGGGGTGCATGCCGCGATCGTAAGATGTTGTCGCAAGAGGGAGTGTAGGCGAGGGCATGCATCATTAATACATACCATCCTTGCATTAATAAGAGTACTTAGGACCTTATGGTTGTACTGCTTTATCATTACTGCTTGACTGAACTGATAACATGTTAACCTTTGCTTCATAGTTCCACTGAGTTGATTATTCACTCCCACGTTCTGGGACGGTGTTTTAAACACCAACCAGACTCTGTCTTAGATGCAAATTCTGGCGCGATGTATGAGGCCGAGCCAAACTTTTACGTTGATGAGGAGGAGTTCTCATACATGCAGTTATTAGGTGAGTTTACGTAGGCCGCTCTGATCGATGGGATTACAGGGATATATGATTAGTTGGACATTCACATTTTGTCATTCTGTATATATTTATTTTTTAGAGACATATATGTATTTATTCAGCTCAGTAATGCTATTATACTCGGGAGGTTGGGAAACACATCTATGTACTTTATATATCTATCACAGTCTTCCGCTTGCGAAATTTAACTGTCTTTGGAGTATGATATGTTGTTTGGTATAATCTCACTCATGTTTAAGGCACTAATACAAACAATATTTAATCATCATTATCTATGTTGCATAAGTGATGCGTTGGAACTCAGGAGTCGAGTTTATGCTCGACCCCTGATTTTCAGGGCGCTACACTTATCATGTTCCAATTAGGCTCCTAAGGCTAGGAGATGATCAAACAAGGTTTTCATATTAAGGTAATGGTCATCTAAAGGTTCAAACATTATTTTAGAAAATGGTTAGGGTCACCAAAGTAACTTATATTCCTGTTCGTTGCTCCTTGATGCTCCACGTCATCTTATGTCTTCGATATTCAACTTCTAAGGAGTCAACTAACTACATAACACATGGACTCACGTAATTAACAAATAAGGTGCACAAATCAGTGCATTAATAAATAACAATAATAACAACATCAATAATAATAAAGACAATAAACTAATAATGATGATGATAATAATTAAATAATAATAATAATAACAATAATGATAATTAATAATAATCACTAATAATAATAACAAATTTTAACAAAAATAAAATAGTAATGATAGTTAGTATTATTATTAGTATTATATCAATTAATAATAACTAATAATAATTATAAAAAATAATAATTCAAAAAATATAATCTTTACTCGAATTGCTGTCCTCTCTCTCTCTCTCTCTCTCTCTCTCTCTCTCTCTCCCCTCCTCCTCCTCCTCCTCTTCTTCTTCTTCTTTCTTTTTCTTTTTCTTTTTCTTTTCTTCTCTTAATTCCCCCCCCCCCCCCCTCTATCTCTCGATTTCAAAATTTTTTTTCTATCTAATATAGGGTGTGTATAGACTTCTAACACCTTTTGGAAGTTGTAGTTGCGGAGGGAGATCAAGTGAGTTTACGTCGTGTTTTCATGGTTTCGACACTGTGGTGTTTACACTATTTTGGACATCGTCTTTAGATTCTTTCTATGTGGGAAGATCTAATGATTTTTTATAACTAAAAGTTGGTCACATGGCCCACTAACTAGATGATTTTTTAAATATAAGATTAATGCTCGAATAAGGATATACGTTCAATGTTTTTTATTGGAGAAGATGGGTGTCGTTTGTTAAGTATGAAATATTGCATATTTTTTCCATATTGTGCATTGGTTTTGTACACATAGGTTTGTTAAATTGATATAATTACGTGCGTTTTATTTTGCGATGTGATTTGGAGAGCTAAGATGAAAAGAACACTTAAAGCAAAGATTTAATGCTTGAAGAATGACCAAGTGAAGGATTAGGTCTATGGAGGACAATATTGAAGAATTCAAGTGCCAAAGATCCAAGAAAATCAAGTACTGATGAAGGAGAAAAGTCTAAAAAATAACCTTATCAAGTAACAAAAATAACAGATTTTTTGGTCCTACCTCAGGTCGGTTCGGTCCGACCGAAAGTGCCCAAAACAATACAGTAAGAAACAGTGATTTTTCAGACTTAATTCAGCTGTAACCGAACCTTAATTTGGTTCGACTGTTTGGTGTGACCGAAGGAGGGTTCAGTGCAACCTGAGGGAGACAAAGACTTCAAATATATTTTAAAGAAATTTGTCTGCAACTGAGAGTTAATTCAGCTGCAATCGAAATGATGTTTGATGTGATCAAATGTAATCATCAGTATGATTGAAGTATAACAAAAGTGTAAAAATTTGAAGTTGGTTCAAAGTTGGTGTGAGTTTTTCTTATTTAAAGGAGTTATTTAGGCTGTTATTAATACGAGTTAGGGTTTGGGAGAGAGAGTAAGGAGTTTCGGAGCTTCTACGGATTTGTTTTTCTTCTTCAATCTTTCGGTTCTAGGTTGTTTTTCATGTTTTATTTTGAGTTTAGTTCAACTACGATAATGGTTGGCTAAATCTCATAGTTAGGGCTAAGAGGTGAAGCTTGCAGTTATTTTTAATATTCTATTTTACTTTGATTCAAGTTTATTAGTTTGAATGTTGAACGATTCATTGATTTTAGTTTGAATAAAACTTTAGTTTTAGTTTACTTTGATCCATTATTAACTTCGGACACTTTGGATGCTTAGGAAGGCTAAGATTGTTGGCTTATCTATTGTGTAAGGGATTGATCTGTAAAATTCATTCGTCTATCATAAACTATGAGCACGATATATACGTTGATTTCACTATCATCAATAACTTGATACTTCATGTGGGAATTGAATTGATTGACGTTCAAATATATTTTTGTTTGTGAATGATGAATTAACCGCTCTATTATTCGGCTTGATAGGATAGGACTTCGATTCTTTTTGAATTATCTGATTGAATCAAATAAATTAGGCATTGAGAATGACTATAGTGGATCCTTGGTGCTCTAGTGTTTTGTTTTATTAACTTTCTCTCTAAATTATTCAAATTTACATCATTACTTCTTCTAATTTAGATTTTATAGTTTAGTTCTAGTACTAAGTGTTTTTGAGAATGCACAAATATAAGTCCGCAAGATTCGATCTCGGTCTCACTGAGTTAAAACTACATCGTAGCCCTACACTTGGGGTTGTCATCCTTTTGAATTGATCAAGTTTTTGACGCGGGTGCGGGGGACTTCAGTTGCATTTTTCTGAAATACTTTAGGGTTAGAGTTTGTTTATGATTATAATTACTTTTCTCTATGTTTTTAGGTTAAAGTTTTCTCAGAATTTCAGATACTAACATCATTTTTTATTTCACAGAATCTAACCTAAAATCGTCAATTGGGCATTATCCTTCCAACCCTCTTGCTTTATATTATTTCTGATTTTTATTTCACTGTAGAAGTTTTAATTGATGTATAAGTAAAAGCAGAATTAGGTTTTGAGTAGTTCATGCTTAAGTGGGTCCGTGATAACACTCTTAATCTTGTAAGTGAGGGAGGACTAATTGAAGGATTGTCTATCCATCATATTTGTAACAACCCTAATTCTAGTAGTCAGTCATATACACTCGTGCATACAAAACTTGCTTCACTAGAAAGGTAGTGAATGCCTATAAACATTGCAAAATCGATAATTCTCGTTCCTATTCATGGTAGAAGTACTGAATTTTAGGACGAAAATTTCTTTAAGGGGGTAGATTGTAACACCCCATACTTTTTAGTACTTGGGTGTTATCATGAAGGTTTAAATCAGTTTATACATAGGAGAAAACACATGTAACGTACATTACACATAATCATCAAGTGATTCATAATCTATCTATCTTAACCGTTTGATTTGAACTATGACGATCGACATTGAACCTTAGAAAAACTATTTTTTGGAATTTGATCACAATGAAATTTCACATAACTATTAAAACAATTGAACCATACATGGTCAGTTGTGGGACCCACATCAACAAATCCATCTCTCATTATAATATCAGGACTTTGATCATCCGATGTACCACTAATCAGGTCCACAACATCTTGCATAGTGATCCACTACTTGATCGCACTAATTGAACAATCTAAGTGTTAAATCAAGCATTGAAGTCCACTTAAATGGTTCTTAGAAGCTCGAATCATGAGATCCACCTTTCATTGGGTCCACGACTTCCCATGGGATGATTTAATATTTAATTACACAACATAGCCACTGAATTACAAAAACAACCGTTAAAGTCTAGCCATATTAGCTTGGGGACATTTAGAAACATCGGAGAGCAGATTGGGAAATGATATGACCATTAAATTGTTGGTTATTGTCATCTAGATGCCTTCTAATAGTCATATGACTCTAAACTAAAAATATAAGTCAAATCCAACCATTGGATCGTTCAAGATTAATGATTAATGGTCAAAATGTTCATTGGATGGCCCTTTCAAGTATGAGAGCCACTATTTATTAGGTTAACATACTCAGTTTAGCAATCCATCCCTTGATAATCACAATTAGGTCCTCAGATCACTAAATCTACTAAGGATTTGCATCTAGGCAGGGCTAAAAATCCTAAGAATCACTAATAATTAGATCTAAAGAAGATTTGCTCGTCGAGTTGATGGGAACCCATAAATGGAACCCAAAAATCATGTAGGATGGCCTGCCTGAGCTATGATTTACCTCAACGTTGGACATATATCCTATTAAGAGCAATAAGAGTCGGTGGGTGGAGTGGATTTCTCTAAACATCGTGGTGGTCCCCACCTTGTGTTGATGTGCGCACATAATGTAGGCACACCCGCAGAGCACCAGACAAAAGATCGGGTTAAACAGGGTTTGACACGAACCTACCCAAAAAAGGAGAGAATTCTCCCACTTTTCCTGCCCGATCGGGATTCGAACGGACGCTGTTCACGAGTGTGATCTGTGGCCCACCATCATTGCCCGCTACACTGATCCAAATCATCCATCTCGCAAAGCACCCGATTTCGACCAAACCCAAGTGACCTTCACACGTTAACTCCCATGTGCAAATGCATAATCACGGGCACAAGCAGCGTTGCGTGCGATGGTTTGTTGAAAACAGAACTCCATTTTCCCTTGCCAAGCAGGTAAGGCGTGCAGTAGCCTCTCATGCAATCTCAACCCTTCATTGAAAGAATCCTAACCCTCCACTTAACACTTGAGATTAGGGTTTTTACGCTTTGGCAAGACTGTTGCAGGAAGGAAATCTTCTGCTATTGTATTGGAAAAATCCCAGCCGTCCGTGGGTTTCTAAATGCTTTCCAGACATCTAGGTCATTGATTTTAGGGCATCTAAAGACCCTTCGCCCTTAGCCGTGGTTAGAACTTCTTGCGAATTATCTCTGTAGCGTGAAAAACTCATGCGGGAGAGGATATCTCGTAAACCACTAGGAAGGTCCATTAGAACCGTTGATTAGGGGTATCCGCAAGCATCATGGGGTCCATTTGGACCATCTAACAAAGACAAATTGAAGAAATACATTTCTGATCGTGATTCACCATGATCATGGCCGATCATCTTCCTTATTAGCTGAAAAACCACACGGCATAGATTGGAACCCATCTTCTGATCAGAGATGTTCATACGGTGGCCCATGGTGTCAAAAGTCCACCTGTGACATTAGAATACTACCATGTAAATGAATTCAGATCTACCATCTCAAGTTCTCATGGTTTGGAGCCGTTAACCCACAACTAATCTCTGATTAGTTATATCCGAACCATCTAAAATAAGAGTGATAAAGCCTAAAAAGGTTCCTTTTTAGGGCTTTTCTTTCTGAAAATAGAAAGCTTAATAGAGAGAGAGAGAGAGAGAGAGAGAGAGAGAGAGACGTCGTCGTGCTGCACTGGGTGGACTTGACTAAGTTGTGGGTTGAGTCAATTACATCGGGGCCAAGCTCAAGCTGAATCCAGTCCCTATTTGACTAAGCTAGAAAAGAAGATGGAGAAGAAAATCAGAGGAAGAGTGCGCAAGTTATGGGTGCTGCACTGGGTCTTCTACCGAGTTTGATTGTTGAGTCGCGCATTGGTTGTCGAGTCTGGAGCCTGACTCATCATGCCTGGTGAGTCTGGTTAGGTGCACACTCTTCGATGGTTAGACTGGAGAGAAAGAAGAAGAAGAATAAGAAGAAGCAACAAAGAACGGGAAATCGAAGAGAGAGAGAGAGAGTAACATCCTAAATTTTCACGGCCAGAGTTTATACTTGTGCCTAAGAAAACCCAGGTGTTAATAATGTATAAACTGGATGCTTTAAAATCGCACCCCCCCTTTTTTTTTTTTCATTTAGATCACATCTAGATACATTTGTGAAGGTAAGATTTACAAGAATAAAATTGATTGTATTAATTATTTCATTAGAGTAACAAAATTCAATAAATAATCAAATGCCTTCTCAAGGGAAGCTTATTGCATTTATCGAGTTCGCAGCGAAAGTATAAAACTAAATAACAAAACGATCTTCGTATTCTTTCGGTATAGTCTTCTATAGGGAGATGGTTCTCTAGGTCTTCAATTTGTACATCACATGCATCATCTATACGGTTGGGAGAGGGTCAATGCTCTACTCATAGTGATGGTTATCCTTTAAGATTAACAATGATTCAAGAGAATTCATAAAGGTATTGTAAGGGTTTTGATATGTCACGTACTCCACCACTACGAGAGATATCAGTATACGTAAACAATTTACATGAATGTATGCCTAGCAAAGTGTGTGCACCTCATCATACGTAGTGATCACTATCACAATGTGGAAAACAGTTCATGATATCCAACTCAACCCGCACTCTCGCTATACGGATATTCGACAACATGTCCCACGTTAACGTGAATTTATGCGAACATCTCAAGGCGACACAACAGTGCGGTTGAGGGATTTACGTAACACGATGTATTCATGGAGTGACTATTTGTGACATCTAATCCGAAAAGTTGATATAACACTGCATTTGTGATTTGCAAACATCGATTGTGCACCACGCCAACCAACCCATGGAATTACGTGCTGACTAGGAGTGCCGCTACCCGTAACGCATTACATCCATAATAAATATTTAATTCACTAGTTGTGATACCTTTCACACATCACTTGTAATGATAAGGAATGTAAACTAAATCGTGATTCCCAAAAGGCTAAATAAGTGTTGATGGTAAATTTGCAATCAATTGAAAGGATAACTCTCAGTAATGTGTAAACATAAAAAAAGGCAGGATAATTCATATCAATTAAATCAGAGTAAGCCTAAAGGATAAAACCCTCACCTTCAGTTATTTGATATCTGTTAATAAGGTTAAAGGCCTCGAGTAATCCTAGGATCAGAACCCGCTTTTCCTGTCTTGAACTAACATCGAATTGCAACTAGATGCTGACTCGGTGAGTTGACTCAGATGAGTCACTCGATCCTCCTTTCCTCTTATTCCTTTTTCTTTTCTTTCTTTCTCTTTTCTTTTTCTTCCTTTTCTTCTTCTTCCTTTTCTTGCTGCCATGTCCAGCAAGGAGCTGAACGTTGCTCTCTCTCTCTCTCTCTCTCTCTCTCTCTCTCCTTCTTTCTCTTTGTTTTGATTTGTACATTCTTCAGCGACATAGGGGAGATTTTATAATGTTTCAGGCCTCCTAGATTGTTCAGCGTAACTTTTACGTTAGACAGATCGTGCAAGAGCGAATCTGCGTAGGAGTTGTTCGTAACTCCTTGTTTCTAATTTTTCTTGGGTTTCTTCCTCTTCTCCTTCTAGAAATTACGTCGTGTCCTGATGGACCATTTGGACAACCTGGATCTCGCAGTGGTGCAGACCTCTGTAACCTAGGATTCCTGATTTGTACGAGGAAGATGATTCGGTCTTTAATGGCCAATTGATCTTGAGGGGTTATTTCATTCAAGCCCCACTGCTGGAGTGCTCGGAAGGGCCACAGGGAGCTTGTGGGCCCCATAAACTGGACGTTTCACCTGTTTGAGTTGGTGGTTTTCATAAGACCACGTTGCGGATGATTTCCGTACAACTCGGGCGGATGCCCGGACGATCCGAAATTTCTAGCAGGGTGACGCTGCCTCAGACCTTTTCAAAATCCCTGAGAGGATCGGAATTCTTCCTTATTTTGGCTGGACGGTTTGGATTCAAGGATGGTGTGAGGTGCAGGCTTCACTTCCAGCTCAAATCCCGATTTTCTCGTCCGCTGTTATAGCGGGCAGGACTTCCGTTTCATATCCTCATTCTAATGATATGGTGGGGCCCACCTCCATGGATATCTAAGGGATCAAGTCCCTTGATCAAGCTTATCATGAGGCTTTGGCCTAATAGCTAAAACATGAGGTAAATCCGAGTTCCAAGTGGACTGCACCATTAGTTGACGTAGTGTCGCATTCACCTGTCGCTGTGAACTTGTGTGTGTGCATGGATGCACTAGGACAACATAGGCTTGGTCGAATTTATCTTACAGACGTGATGAATGGTTCAGATCATCCTTGTAGGTGATGATGGTGGCCCACATCGTCTCCTAATGGACGTTGTCCGTTTGAGTTGCGAACGACAAGGAGTCTCTCTCCTTTTTCAGAGATTCACGGGTCAATACAGTCTTGACCGTGTTGACAGGTTTGATGCACTGGGGTGCATACACACTCTGTGTACGTACACCTCTTAGTGTGGGGCCCATTGTGATGTAGTGTAAGATCTACACCGTCCATTCATTTTTTCCATCTAATTTAAGGGGTTGAGCCCAAAATTGAAGCATATCCAAAGATCAGATGGGTCATACTACATGAGACGTTTTATATTATGGTTTCCATCATTGAAACCTTTCTAGGCCCTTCAATGATGTTTATTTGTCATCCAACCTGTCCATAGGATCATACAGACGTATAGGAAGGGAGATATATCTTACTATGACTACTCATGACCATTGATCGGTCTCTTTTACAATGATCCAAGGGCTGCAATTCGACGTGTACAGTAAATTTGGGATTCCTAGGCATGGTATTAAATTTCACGTTAATCGGATAGTGGAAACTACGTGATCTAGAATTCAAGGTCAAGGTTACTGGCATTTTCATAATTATGACTGATCTAAGAGTTTTGTGAAATCTAATGGTTCTACATGGTTATAGGCACTTTTCTAAGTAATTCTTACAAAATGATGCATATCTAAATCATTATGAATAAGGAGTTATTCACCAATACATTTAAGCGAAGGTACGCACGTCAAACCACTTGATGGATGGTCTTGTCTCAAAATCAACGGTCAGATTGCTAGATCTTTGATGGAGATCATTCCTAATGGTTAGATTCGTGTCGGGAAATAGATGTAAAGCTTGAATAGTTAAATTTGTATCATACACATGCATGTATTACGTTAAATTTCATTGTAACACTCGAGAACTTTTCAGTACTCAGGTATTGAAATGTTCGGGGTGTTATAGAGAGAGAGAGAGAGAGAGAGAGAGTCCGAGAGTAGTGCTGCACGGGTTAAGTGAGGGCAAGTTTAGGGTGAGTTATGTCCTAGTTCTTGGCGTGTTTGGGTCTTTCCAGACTATGTTGGTTGTCCAGTGAACATGATAGAGGGAAGAGCTGAAGGGAAAGCACTTTAGATCCTCCCGTCAGGTTGGGTGTTTTTGTTGGAAATCTGACTCATTAGTGAGTCATCAGGTCAAGTCGGAGAGTGCTTGTCCGAGCTCTGATCCGTTGATGACTGTCCAGTGAGAAGAGAGGAAGGAAGAAAAGAAGTGGAAAGAGAGTAGAAGAAGAAGTTTTTCGTGTGATAGGATGGTGGTTGTTACGTGACTCGATTGATTTCTCACCAAGTCCAGCTTAAGTGGAACCTAGTTCTTAGGCGAGTTAGGGTCTCAGCCACTTGCTCAGATTTCATTCACTCCTGTCACTAGGGTAGCATCATCAAGCTATGGCGGAGCTTGATTTTGAATCGAGTTGGAGTGAGTCAAGCTACAATAGGTAGCTGTGATGTTTCGAGTTCTTGAACAATCGAGTTGATCGGTCTGGTGTGTGGCATTGTGAGCTTGGGTTCGAATTCAAGTGGACTTGTTCTGGGCGCTGAGTGCAATTGGGTCACCATTTGGTTGCTGCACTTTTTAAGGTTCAATCATAAGGGCGCATGCACTTCCTAGCGACATTGTAGGCGATTCAACTCATAAGGTGATGATCTCTCCCCTTGGGCTTTCCACTTTCATGTTAGCTTAAGTGATAGTTTCTATTTTAATTTTGACTGATAATTGATATATCTATTTCATGATCACTTGTGTTAGTTATTGGAATTGATCCTCAAATCATATGCTAAACATTTATTTGTATAAACACGTACATATTACACTTGAATATCTCATCATGCTTGTTGATTATTTATGAAACTTGAATTACTACATCGATTAGTGGAACACCCCACTTATTTATATATATCTAGATTTGTGATGTAACATGATTGATTGTGATTATACTGAAACCTTGAACTAGTGACTATTTTGTGTATTGTATATACAAACTTATAGGAAGGGAGATATATCTTACTATGACAACTCGTGACATTTGATGGATGTCAAAATCAACGGTTAAGGGGCTGATTTGTCGATTCGGTCTCCTTTACAATGATCTAAGGGCTGAAATTTGACGTGTACGGTTAATTTAGGATTCTTAGGCCTGGTATAAAATTTTGCGTTAATCGGATAGTGGAAACTACGTGATCTAGAATTCAGGGTCTATGTTAATGGCATTTTCATAATTAGGACTGATCTAAGAGTTTTGTGAAATCTAATAGTTCTACATGGTTATAGGCACATTTCTAAGTAATTCTTACAAAAGGATACATATCTAAATCATTATGAATAAGGAGTTATTCACCAATTCATTTAAGCAAAGGTACGCACGTCAAATCACCTGATGGATGGTCTTGTCTCAAAATCAATGGTCAGATTGCTGGATCTTTGAATGAAGATCATTCTTAACGATTAGATTCGTGTTGGGGAATAGATGTAAGGTTTGGATAGTTAAGTTTGTATCGTACACATGTATGTATTACGTTAAATTTCATGATAACACTTGAGAACTTTTCAATACTCGGGTATTGAAATGTTCTGAGTGTTACAGAGAGAGAGAGAGAGGAGGGAGAGAGAGAGAGAGAGAGAGAGAGAGAGAGAGAGAGAGAGAGAGAGAGAGTAGTGAGAGAATCCGAGAGTAGTGCCACACTAGGTTAAGTAAGGGCAAGTTTAGGGTGAGTTATGTCCTAGTTCTTGGCGTGTTTGGGTCTTTCCAGACTATGTTGGTTGTCCAGTGAACATGATAGAAGGAAGAACTGAAGGGAAAGCTCTTTAGATCCTCCTGTCAGGTTGGGTGCTTTTGTTGGAAATCTGACTCATTAGTGAGTCATCGGGTCAAGTCGGAGGGTGCCTGTCTGAGCTTTGATCCGTTGATGCCTGTCCAATGAGAAGAGAGGAAGGAAGAAAAGAAGTGGAAAGAAAGGAGAGGAAGAAGAAGTTTTTCGTGCGATAGGGTGGTGGTTGTTACGTGACTCGATCGATTTCTCACCAAGTCCAGCTTAAGTGGAACCCAGTTCTTGGGCGAGTTAGGGTCTTAGTTGCTTGCTTAGATTTCATTCACTCTTGTCACTAGGGTAGCATCATCAAGCTATGGTGGAGCTTGATTTTGAATCGAGTTGGAGTGAGTCAAGCTGCAATAGCTAGCCGTGATGTTTCGAGTTCTTGAACAATCGAGATGATCGGTCCAGTGTGTGGCATTGTGAGCTCGGGTTCGAATCCAAGTGGACTTGGTCTGGGCGCCGAGTGCAATTGGGCCACCATTTGGCTGCTGCGCTTTTTAAGGTTCGATCATAAGGGCGCATGCACTTCTTAGAGACATTGTAGGTGATTCAACTCTTAAGGTAATGATCTCTCCCCTTGGGCTTTCCACTTTCATGTTAGCTTAAGTGATAGTTTCTATTTTAATTTTGACTAATAATTGATATATCTATTTCATGATCACTTGTGTTAGTTATTGGAATCGATCCTCAAATCATATGCTCAACATTTATCTTGTATAAACACTTACATATTGCACTTGAATATCTCATCATGCTTGTTGATTATTTATGAAACTTGAATTACTACATCGATTAGTGGAAAACCCCACTTATTTATGTATATCTAGATTTGTGATATAACATGATTGATTGTGATTATAATAAAACCTTGAACTAGTGACCATTTTGTGTATTGTATTAAATGAAATTTTGTCATGGACTTACCATCTTGTAGATAGTTTGTGCGTATGTGGCCTTTTGGGGATAATCCCTTTTTATTGCATCGTTGAATGGACTATTTGCCCTATGTGGATTCGATTGACTATTTACCATATGTGGCTTTAATTGAATGTTTGCCCTTTGTGGGTTTGATGAAATATTTGCCCTATGTGGCTTGATGGATTATTTTTGTATTACCTTGTTATGGTAAGTTCTACTTGTTGAATTATGATTGGCCATTAGTTAAGGAGGTTACCATTAAATATCCTGGTGTTGGAGTCTCATAAGTTGGGGATGGTGGTATGGGACATTATGCTCGAGTTGTCGACCTATGCTAGGTGATGAGCCCCATATAGTGACCTTTCAACTTTCTTAAAATGGTTGTTTAAAATTGGAATAATAACGATTGGACTAATCATGTATTTTATGGCATATGGACTTTTTCGGGTGACTAGTTCTCCTTAGGGCGTACCTTAGAATACTTTTCTAAGAGACTGGTTCACCTTGGGTGTTGTCGTTGCATGGACTTTTCCATGTGCCTCGTTCTCCTGAGGGTGTACCTTTAAGTACTTTTTTTGGGGGCTAATTCATCTTGGGTAGCCTCGTTACATGGTCTTGTCTAGGTGGTTAGCTCTCCTTAGGGTGTACCTTTAAGTACTTTTTCGGGTGGATAGTTCTCCTTTGACGACCTTTTTGCCAACTGGATGTGTATCCCTAGATCTGTGAATATGTGCATGCATTCATACATTTAAACAAGACTTTTTGAATGTTTCATACAATGTGAACTGCTATTTTTGCTTGTTTTAACTATACTTAACTAATGCGATAATGTATTATCTTGAGAGAAATTCACACTGAGCTGGCCACTCATTCTTTGAATATATAATCGTGCAGGTAGTGCAGGTGGTTGAAATGATACTCATGTTTAGATTGATGAGGAGTCGGGTACAAATATCAGGGATGTATGGCTGTATCTGCTTAAGAAAAGTTGTGTGATTATGTAACTCAAGCCTAACTGCATTTTATTCTGTTTTATTTCTTGTATTTGTTAGTATTGAGACATTAATTTGTATAAGTCTTATGGGCAACCGCTCATATATTTGAATATGTATGTATAGTTTTCTTTATGTTTGATGTCAGACCCATAACCTAGTATCCATTCCATTCCGTTAGGTCCCGCGGTCCTTCCGGTCGAATTCTGATGACTAGCGACCTGTATGTAGCATTTGCGATCATCCCTAAGTTCTGCCCTATAAACCCTAACCGATTCGACCCGAAACTTATGTCATTGCGACTGCATTGTCTCTGCGGTTCCAATGCCGCGTTTCATGTGCCAATCCGAGGTGTAGATCAAAAGATGTACCCCGCGCAATATTTGGATCGTTGATCATGATGTGGGACCCACCTTGTTGCTTGTGCACATTTTCCTAGATGAGTGACCTCACCCTAGTTTCATCGTTACATATAGCTACTTAGCCTACCTATGATAGCTACCTAGCCTATTACCTATAGCCCTAGCCTAGCCTAGCCACCTAGCCTAGCCTACTCTCTCTTACAAGTCATAATTAGTTTTCTTCCCAAAAAGCAATGAGTGTTTTTCTTCCCAAAACTCATTATCACCTTACATTGCTATGATGACATTTCTACAACACTCCTTCTCCCTCTCTTTCTCCCTCATTTCGTCCTCTCCCTCCATTGCTAGAGGGGTTGGAACGTCCAACCCTCCCCCATTTCTCTGGCCCCTTTCTCCCTTGATTCCCATCAATCTAACCCTCTTACACCCATCTCCACCATTAAAACTACCCCATTGGAGCTAGAGAACCCAAGGATAGAAGAAGAAGGAAGAGCTTTGAGGTGGGTGCACTCCTAGGACTAGATTTCTTGTTTTCTTCCATTGGAACTTGCTTTTCCTTTCATGGGAGCATGTAGGACCCACCAATCAATGGTGGAGATCCTACTTGAGTCCATAGGTGTGGCCAACGGCTCACCTTTAATGCATGCATGAGCCATGATGGGGCCATTCTCCATGGACCCCATCATGATCTTTTCCTTTGATCCATAGCTTGATGGGTCATCTAGACCCTACATCTATGGTGGGGATGGTATCCCCACCTCAGATTTTTAGTTGTAGGGCCCATGCATGCATGGGACCCATGTATTATCTTGATGTATGGTTGTGATTGGTTTAGAAGGGCTTATAGTGGCGGAGCCCTTCCTATGGCCGTGATCTTCTCTCTCTCTTTCTCTTATTTTTCCTAATTTTGTGTGGCCCACCTAGTGCGTCTAGGACGCCCAGACCATCCAGCAAGGTGGGACGTCCTTGCCGTCCATTTTCTAGATGTTGGAAGTCCCACTTGTTGTCCATTTTGGCATGCAAAGAGATGATACTGGAGTCCTGGTTTGGGGTTTGTGGGGCCCACTAAGGTAGGTCACACCATGTTTTATTTTTAGTATTTGTCCCTATCCAGCAACTTATGGGCTGGAATGTCAAGCAACATATTGCTGTCCAGATTTTTCTAGGCCATTGTTGTCGATTGTTGTATGGAATTTAGCCTTGTTTGTAGCCTCATTTTCTTCCTGGTGTGGGGTGTTTCTTTGAGGTGAGGACCCCACCTTGATGTATGATGAAACCCACTCCATCCATCCCTGATAGGACGCCCATGGGGCAGGCCCAAGAGGGCTGGACGGTCCAAGTTTCTGGACCGTCCAGCAGTCCTGCATGGAGGGAAAACATATATATCGGCTTGATTTTTTGGAATGGTGGGACACTTTTGTGGACCCCACCTTGCTGCACATTCACGGGTGTATGTTAGCCACCCATTTTCCTCTTATTTAAGCAGGCCTAGGCCCACTCCATTGGGTGTACAAATCGGGGACAACAACAATTCTGGCAACATTTTATTTTCTATGCCTTACTGTCCAGAATTTTTATTTGATGTTGTATGTGTTCTTAACTTCTCCTTTCATCTTTATTGTGGCCCACTTAGCAGAGACTCACCTTAGATGCATGTGAGAAATCCAAGCTGTCCCTCTGTGGGATGCCATCAGCTAGGCCAGCAGCCTACTTGCTGGACGTCCCAGTTGGGCCAACGTCCAGCAGGGACTGACCGTCCACCCCTTTTGAGGCCCACCTTAATGCTGTTTATGACCCACACCATCCTCCATTTTTGTGGTCCACTTGGACGTGGCACACCCCCTGGTGGGATGTCCACATGTGGGGCCCACCTTGAGCTCAATAAGCCAGCCGTCCAGGCCCCTTGGGACGCCCCAGGTAGTTGGGTGCTGCTAGACTTGTAGTTTAGCAGCAGGCCCACCTTGGTTCTTGATTGTAAGTATGCCTTCCATCTGGTGGGGCCCACTATGACATGTATAGGACACCATGGAGTATCTATTTTATTCAGATTTACCATCTGCTAGACCCCAATAGGCCCAGGAAGTTGGGTGGGCTGAATGTCCAGCAAGGCCTTAAAGAAATTTTTGCACGTAGCTGGTTGTTGTGAAGATGTGAGGCCCACCAGATTGAGAGTGTTGTGTACATACACACCATGCTTGTATTTTCTGAAAATATTAGGCCCCATTAGTGCCTTTTGAGGCCCACCATTTATTTGATTGATTGGGGACCATCAGTCTAGATTTTTGGATGTCCAGCCTTGAGCCCAGTTTTGTGTATGGGCTGCTTACCTATTGTGCTGGACCTTGTGGGCTGATATGTTGCATGTAATTGGATCCTTGTTGGCCATCTATCTCGCCTAGTCTTGGGCCGAATGGTAAGGCCCATCTTGGCGAATCTTGGATATGCCTTACCTATGTATTTGGGCATATGGGCTGCCCATGAGGCCCATCATAATGCATGCATTCGTTGGCCATGGTACTTGGGCCATGGTTTGCCCCATTGAGCCCACATTGATGTATGTAGGCTCTGGGCCGTTTTTTTAGGCCCATCATGTGGTATGAGATGTTATGGATTGCTGCCCATTTTCTTTTCATAGTTTTATCTGGGCCATGGGTCTTGTTTTAGATAGATTCCTTATTGGGCTGCCTTCTAGGGAACAATAGTGGTTAAATATCCACATTGTGAACCTCTCTAGGCCCTTTAATAGGCCCATTCTTATCTATTGGGCCCATAGTATTTCTTAACTAGACTTTGTGGGCTACCCCAAACCGTTGGGCCCCCACTATTGGTTATGCTTCTTCCATACCATGTAGAATCATCTAAGTACCTAGACCCGACCTTGCTAAGAGGAGAGTACATCATCACCGCATGTTATGCTTAGTCATCTTCATGATTCATTCCCATGTGCATCATATGTATGCTTGGTTGAGGAGTGATTGATTATGGTATGTGCCATTGGGCAGGTTGTTTATGGGACTCCCTGAGTGATGGAGTTGCCCCACATGAGCACGCTGTATACGCAAGACTAATGCATGATTGATTGGTATGATTCATACATCTCGCATTTGCATGACACGGTTATTATTCGCCCTAGCGTTATCAGGGCCGTAGCTTCCAATGGCACATCGTGGATGGCTAGATTTGGACATCGAAAATGCTTGGTTCTAGCACTGTGAGCATGTAGGATGTCCTTGGGTAAAAGTCTTAGAACCTTTTTGGTACCAGGAGATACTCCAACGTCTAGACTGAGTGGAAACATGAGCGCTGGTACCGAATACCATTAGGCCGCATCTTCCATTATGTCATGGTCGGTTGGAAGGGGGTGTGGCCTTATCCGCCCAAGTGAGGGGGTTGTAATATACTCGGGTTTCATGAACCGGGGCACTACAATGTTAAGTAATAGTTGAGATCCTCTGAATTGGCCGATAACATGGCTAAAATAACCACATTAGCGTGCTGAAGAGCAAACACAACAAGATGAGAATGATGTGCATAATGGTCACCCTACACTTCATTGAATGAGATTATAGCCACCCTACACTTCAACAATGTGTTTGACGAGATTATAACCACCCTACACTTCAACAATGTGTTTAATAATACCCTAAGACTGATTGCCTTTCTCATTGAAGGAGAAGGCTAAGCCGTGACTTCACTCCTTAAGGCCAAGATCAATTAGGACATTGGCTGAGATGGCCTGGTAGTTTCTTAAAAATTCTTCTCAAGTCATAAGACTAACACCCTTAGAAGGGCCATCATGAAGTTTTCATAAAAAGAGGAAGAAACATTCTTCCAATGTTGGGAAAGGTTTACGGAACTTCTAAGTGCCTGTCCACATCGTGACTACAAAATTTGGCGAGTAATAACATTTTCCTATGATGGACCGACTTTACCCATGCGCTAGTTCATAGAGATGCTGTGCAATGGGGAGTTTTTGAATAAGGATCTCGATAATGCGTGGGACTTCTTTGATATGTTAGCTGAAAATGCACAATCCCGGGATACTTCAGGCAAGTTGACCTATCCCAAGTCGACTCAGTCCAAGGAAAAAGGAGGCATTTAGTTCTTAAGGTAAGAAGACGATGCCAATGCTACGATAACTAGCCTCACAAGAAAAGTCAAGGCCATGGAATTGAAGAAGGTAGAAATGGTTAAATTCGAGGAGCCCCTTGAAACTGTTTGTGGTATTTGTGCAAGTAACATACACTTGACACATGAGTGTCTTACAATTCCTACGTTTTAAGAGTCTTTTCATGAGCAATTTAATACTATAAACAATTATCAATGACCTTTCAGTTCTCCAATTTTAAACACGTATAATTTTAGTCAGAGGAACCACCCAAATCTCAGTTGGAGGAATGGACCAATGACTAATGCTGATAAAAATTCTCAAGGGCCTCTTCCTTCGATCCTTATTCCGTTGTTAACATAGAAAAAGACCCAAGAGGATGCAGTTCAAAAGTTCATAAATGATCAAGAGCAATTCAATCAGATTATCATACAAACATTCTAGGATATTAAAATATCATTAGGAATGTTCGCATCCACCATTCAAATATTAGAGTCACAATCAACCGTTAGGGAGAAAGGGACTCTTCTAGCCCAACCTCTACCTAACCGAAAACCTCAATGTGAAATAAGTGACCATAGCTCTTTCACTCAACATGTGGAACAATCAAAGGCTATCATTACTCTTAGAAGTGGAAAAAACGATTGATAAAAGCATCACGAGGTGGGTTGGGAAGCCTAAGGACTCAGAAGAATCCATAGGTGATGATGAGTTTAGCAACACTCCGCATGAGAAGGAATCAAAAGAAGAGTATAAGCCTGTGGCTCCATTTCCACAATGGTTTATCTCACCCGAGCCTCTATCCAATACTGAGGATATCTTAGAGCTTCTCAAACAGGTGAAAACAACATTCGTTTGTTGGATGCCATAAAAGAAATTCCATCATATGCCAAATTTCTTAAGGACCTTTTGTACGGTCAAGAGATGACATAGTGTTCAGAAAAATATATTTTTGAGAGAGAAAGTGAGTGCCATTATCAAACAAAATGGCCCTAAAAATACAAAGATCCCGGTAGCCCAACCATCTCATGTGTGATTAGGAACCATCGGATTGAGCATGCCTTAATTGATTTGGAGCAAGTGTAAATTGATTCCCTACTCGGTTTATGAACAACTTGGTTTAGGTGAATTAAAACCCACCAAGACCATACTCCAACTAGCTGATCGTTCGATTTGCATACAGAGAGGGATGATAAAAGATGTACTTATCCAAGTCGATAAATTCTACTATCCATTAGACTTTATTGTTTAGACATGCAGCCAATTGTTGATGGTAGCACTCAAATTCCAGCCATCCATGGCTACCCATTCCTAGCTACATCAAATGCCATAATCAACTGTAGGAATGGGATCATGCAGTTGTCCTTTTGGAAATATGACACTTGAGTTGAATGTGTTAAATATCTGTAAGCAATAAGAGAATGGTGATGATGTCCACGAAATTAACTTGATTGACTCATTCGTGGAAGATAAGTCTCTTCTGACTTTGTACTCTGACACTCTAGAAGAGTGCTTGGCCTACTCCACTGATTTGGATGTGATATGATTCAGGAGATGGATGCCTTACTTAATGTGATGCTAGTAGTTGAAACGAACCGATGGAGTCTAGAATTTGAACCACTACCCTTAACTAACTCAAAGCTTCTACTGTCTAGTGTTAAGGCACTGAAGCTTGACCTAAAACCTTTGCCTGCTGATATGAACTATGCATATTTAGGTCAATATGAGACATATCTAGTGGTAATTTCTTCCTACTTGGATAATGAACAAGAGAGTAAGTTGATTTATACTCTCAAATAGCATAAGGGAGCTCTTGGATAGACTATTACAGACCTAAAGGGAATTGGTTCTTTGATTTGTACCCGCCGCATCCTCCTCGAAGATAATGCGAAAGCATATAGAGAACCATAAATATGTCTAAATTCAAACATGAAAGACATGGTTAAGGCTGAGGAATTGAAGTTATTAGATGTGGGTACTATCTATCCTGTATTCAATAGCCAATGGGTGAGTCCAACTTAAGTGGTGCATAAGAAGTCCGAAATTACCATCGTAGCTAGTGTGAATAATGAGCTCGTGCTAACTAAAGTTGCCACTGGTTGGAGAATGTGCATTGACTACCAAACGCTGAATACTATTGATCGAACCCAAGAGTTGGCAACCCCAAGTGCACGGTTGCGATGCAGTAATAACTCAGTGAGGCCGAGTTTGAATCCTCAGGGAATGGGGAACATGGCTTAAAACTAGTCTAAAGCTAATGATTTATCTATGTTTTTAATCCAATAAGGTAAAAAGGGTTTTAAAACAATTAATAAAAGACTAAGGATCCAAGAATCCACTTATAGTAATCATAATATCTCATTCACTGATTTAACTCTTTAACTTAATTAGAATCGAAGTCCTATCCTATCCAATCGGAAGATAATTCTATTAAACCACTCATCAACACCAATAAAATATGATTTCGATTGAATGATTCTCTCATGAAGTATTCGGATCTCAGTCACAGGGAATCAAGAATGTCTATAGCACCCTTAAGTGACAATAGATCAATCAATTATACAGATTGATTACTTCTTGTAACACCCTGGTTCCTGGAACCCGAGTACATTACTCGTTTTCCAAAAACCCGAGTGTTAACCTTTAAAATATCCCGAATTTTCACATACATTTTTTTTCTTTTTATTAGAGTTAATAAACTAGCAGAATATGAGCAAATCAAGTATAAGAGGGAGTCCAAATATATATAACTAAATAATCAAATGGCTACCCAAGAACTTATACAAACCAATGTCTTAAGTTATAATAATACGTGACAAAACAACTTAATTCCAAATAAATTCAGGAATAGGGAGTCGCAAGATCATCTGGCTCCTTCCATTCCACCTAAGCATCAACATGCGCATCATCTGCATTTCTTGCACACTGAGTATGGTTTGATAGCGTCAATGGCTATCCAGTGAGGTATAACCCCCCAAGATTTATCGTATCATCAAGATAATTATGCATAGTTATCAGAGACAGTGAATAACAAATATTACACAATGATTACAATGGAAATTAGATAGGTTCATCAGATACGCATTAATTAAACAAATCCCATAAAGGTAATCTTGTTTAAATGCATGGATGCATGCACATGCTCATAGACTTAGGGATGCACATGCAGCTGGTAAAAAGTCGCCTAAGGAGAACTAGCCACCTGGAAACGACCATAGATATATAGATCACCGAAGGAGAATTAATCACCCGGAAAGGTACATAAAGGTACGCCTAAGGAGAATAAACCACCCGGAAAAGACCATAGATATATAGATCGCTCAAAGAAAATTAGTCACCCGAAAAAGTACACAAAGGTACGCCCAAGGAGAACTAACCACCCGGAAAAAACCATAGATATATAGCTCGCCCAAGGAGAATTAGTCACCCGAAAAAGTACACAAAGGTATGTCCAAGGAGAACTAACCACCCGCAAAAGACCATAGATATATAGATCGCCCAATGAGAACTAGCCACTCGAAAAAGTACTCAAAGGTACGCCCAAGGAGAACTAGCCACCCGGAAAAGATTTCTTACCATGAAAATGCATGATTAACCCAACTATTATTATTCTAATTTCAAACAATCATTTTAAGAAAGCTCAAAGGTCATTATGGGGGGTTTGTCACCCAGCATAGGCCGACAGCTCAGGCATAGTATCCCATTCCACCATCCTTGGCTCATTAGTCTAACAAATATGATGTTTTAAGGGTAACCTCTCCAACTAGTGGCCAATCGTAGTTTGACGAGTGAAACTTACCATCAAAGGGTTATTTAATAATAATTCATCAAATGCATAAAGGCGAATAGCCAATCAAAGCCACAAAGGGCAAATGGCTTATCAAAGCCGCAAGTGCAAATAACCAATCAAAGCCACAAAGGGCAAATACAAGCCGCAAAAGGGCAAATAATCCATCCTAAGGATGAAATAAGGGAAGGTTATCTCAAAAGCTGCTTAGGCAGTAAATGGTCCACAAGATGGTAAATCTACAACAAAAACTCCATTTAACTTATAAGACGAAATAGCCACTAGTACGAGGATCTCCAAACATCCATACAATAATCACAAGTGGTAAAACAAGCCGCAACATTTTCAATACACTTATTCATATACGATGTTACATTTAAACCAGGATAGAGATAATTGCGATCTATAACATGTTCAGATACTTGAATATAAATCCAATGATTAGTCATTTATGAAGAATTCGCTCAAACATAAACTAGCATGTATCATCATTTTTACCAAATAATAAATTAAGCAATTAATGAAATACATGAACTAGGATAATTATTATGATGTAGAAAAATCTTGAAGGTAATCCTCACCTTAGGATATGAATCCTCTTCTTACTAGACTAAAGATCACTAAAAAGTCAAAAGCATTCGATTTAACTTCACTAGCTTGAATTGATTCAACTCAACTCCTAATTCGGTCCAAACTCGACTCAACACGTTAAACCTAGATGAGAGATAATTTCAATTTTTACCATAAGACTTGAAATAATATAATTATAACTTGATTAAGAACCTAAACAAGGATTCTAAAACTAACTTACTTGAACATGCCAATACTCTTGATTTAGACCCGATCAACTCAACTCGGCCTGATCTGACCAGTTGACTCAATCCAGGCAAGGCTTGATTGATGAAGCCACCCCGCTGACATATGAGAATGCGACGACCAAGATAAAACCAGGCCCTAACTTGGCCCTGAGTCGAACCCGAGTCTACAGCAAGTCACAGACTCGGTTTCTCCCATCTTCCTCTCTTCAACTATTTATTTCTTCTTCCTCTTCTTAATCTTATTTTTCTCTCCTTTCTTAAAAACTCTCTCTCTCTCTCTGCTTTCTTCCTTCTCCTATTTGATGAAATGTCCAGATGGATTTCTAGACTCAACCGGTCATTGAGTTAACTCACCGAGACTCGGTAGCAAGTCAAGCACTCTACCTCCCCACATTCACAACAACAACGTTACAACTCCCTTCTTCCCCTTTCCTACCTTTCTTTTCTTTCTTTCTTTGTTTCCTTTCCTTTTATTTTTCTTTTCTAGTTGGTCTAGCATGGGATGCTAGATCCGATTGGACTCAACCCAGCTCGACTCAGAGTTGACCCGATCGACCCAGACCATAACTTAGAGAGCTCGTTTCAGCAAACTGATGTGGTGCGACAGCAAGACCAGGCCGTATCCTCCACCCCTTCTCTCTCTCTCTCTCTCTCTCTCTCTCTCCCTATCTCTGATTTCTACTAGAAAAACCCCAGATGAGGTGTTGGTCTCAGCCCGATTTAACATACTTAGACTAACTTGCTAACAGCCAACTCGGCTCGACTCGACTGGATACAAGGAGTCAGCCGATCTCACCTTCTTTTGATCTCCTCAAAGGTCCAGATAGGTCACAGTGGCCAATCCTGGCGGATGTGGTTTTTGGGTGGTTCGACCCAATCCTGGTTGTGAAGTAAAGTTCCCAACGATGGCTGGAACCCTAATCGTTACATGGGAATCTTCTAGGCTCTAGTTTAGGGCTTACCTGGACGCATGGGATTGGTTGGAGGAGTCACCTATGGTGAGGATGGGATTTTAGCTCTTTGTGCCAATAACTGAGCTGAGATAAAAGATTCTGTCATACTCTTTTCCAGCTAGGAAAAACCCTATCTTGGAGGGTTGGGATCTCTCGAAATGGAGAGTTGAGATTACCCGTGACAGTCATACGTGGATTGCCAGCTAGGCAGACGAACGGTTCTTGTTTTCTGGAGTGTACCGCACACCACACCTGCTCGTAGTGGAACTTGCGTGCGTGACTATGTGTTCCAGAGTTTGAAATTAGGTGAGGTTTATTTGGAGTTGATCCAGATACAAGATGAATGGCTTAGATCATCCAAACGTAAATAGATGGTGGCCACATTCGTTCAGGAATGTATGTTGTCCGTTTAAATTCCTCTAATGTGATGTATGCTTGCATCATGTGCTTGTACGCGTGCAGCTACGTGTGGAACTGCTTAAGCTTGGTCAAGTTTGTGCTCTGATCATGATGGATGGTTCAGATCTAGTAGGCCATCTTTGATAGTGGGCCACAAACCGCAGTAAATGGTCTCAATTTCAAATGCCCGTGGGCGGGAAGACGTAAAGGAAGGAGAGGATTTCCTCTTTTTTTTTTGGAAATCCTCGGGCCAAGGGTCGTTTGACCGCACTGATCGTCCAGTGCATTAAAGGATTACGCACTCTATGCTCATGCGTGGCCTCAAAGTGAGGTCCACATGCTTCTCAGTGTGATCCACACTGTTAATCTGACTTAAGAGGTCCCAATTGGGACTCTAATGTAGAGATGAGGCAGATCTAAAGACTTAGGTGGGCCACATCAAGTGATTTTTAGGTTTTAAAATACGAATTTCTATCGATCCAATGGTTAGATCATCTCTAATCTAATCTCTAGGGTTCCTTAGTAAATTCTAGAGGGATTTTAATGGTTTTTACCATAATCAAATAGTGTTTGATTAAGGGATGGATTCTTAATTTGAGTGTTATGGTCCGTTGGACGACAAATTTGATGAATTGGGTCCTGATTTTAAGATCAGGGCCCGTCATAGTCTACGTTGAACATTTTTGATGGTTTCTAGGGTTGTCTAATCGCAACCTAAAGATTGATTTTTATAATCTGATGGTTGGATTTGGGAAATCAAGTGTTAGAGCAATCGACAGAATGTTTCTCTGAGGAGCCCTAGTGTATATGTACGGTCCACCTTAGGATTGAACGGTGAGTTTGGTGACCTAGGAGATGATGTTGTTAATAAATGGTTTGATTTGTCTCTAACAAGGTTCAATGATTGTCAAGTACTGATGAACAGTTGGATGGCTCGATGAACGAATAAAGATTTCTCTTATCACTCTGATTTTGGTTGGAATGTAGGCAAACATTTTATTAAGTTAGATTCGTGTTTATACCAATTTAGGACTTTATGATAACACCCTAGCACTGAAAAGTACAGGGTGTTACACTTCTCTTAATCAAGGCTAAGCAATTGTTAAATCAAAGAATTCATTATTACCGCAGTTCACAACAAATTCAGAAATCAACAACTTAAAGACTTTAAATTAAAATCCAAATATACTTAATTACTACCATTATTCAAACCATTGTTATTGACTCAAATAAACTAATTATTGCAATTAAACTACAAGCATCATCCCTTAGCCTTAGCCAAGAGATGAGCCTAGCATGACTATCATCTTAGAAGAGAAAAACAAAAATGACAAACTAGAACTGAATGATAGAAGAAGAAGGATGACCATGTGGAAGCTTTGCCACCCCTACGTCTCTCCCCTAAGTCCTAATTCGTATATAAAACAGCTTAAAACACCCATTCAAAATAGGGAAAATTTGCAACGACTTTAAAATTTCTCACTTTGTTATGCTTCAGTTGCACCAACTGGAGCCTTCGGTCGCACCGAACTAGCCTCTCGGTTATAACTGAACTTCCTCAAAATTCTTCTGAAGTCTTTATCTACCTTAGGTCGTACCGAGTCCTCCTTCGATGGGATCGAACATTGATTTGGTTGGACCTAATACTTGAGCCGAATTAATTCTGAAAATACCAAACCCTCCTTCGATGGGATCGAACATGGATTCGATTGGACCTAGTAGTTGAGCCGAATTAACTCTGAAAATCATAATTTCTAGCTGAACTGTTCTGGGTACTTTTGCTTGGACCGAACTAAACTTAGGTGGGACCAAACAGTTTGTTATTTCTGTTAGTGGACTGTGTGATATTTCAGTCTTTCCTCCATCCTTTCTACTTATTTTTCTTGGATATTTGGCACTTGAATTCTTCAATAATGTCTTTCAAATATCCAATTCTTCATCACCAGTAAACTTGATCTCTTTTTTAGCTTTAAATCCTCCTTTTAAGCACATATTCATCTTTGTCATTCGAATTATCTCGCATGTAGAAAACATATACAATTAGATCAATCTATCACTTAAATGCATTAAAAAATAGTATAATTGCAAGGATAAATATGCAATATTTAGGCATTATCACACCCCTAACCATCATTTTGCTAGTCCTAAGGCCTGTGAAAGATAGTTTATATGAGTGTGTGGGATGTGCTACTTATCAATCACTAAGCTTTTATCTAATCATGCTAGTGTAATATAAACATTCAAAATCATAAGCATAATTAAACAATTGCGTAAATGACAAACCAAATATGATCTTATGTAATGGTTCGGCTACGTGCCTACTCCACTCCTTGTGGACGCAGTTAGCCGATGAGTGTATCAAATTTCACTATTAGAGGTTTTAAATTAGGTTCACCTGAAACCTTTATAGCCCTATAAAAGGACTCTAAAGTTTATGCCCTACACAAGAGCAGGGGTCCTACCAAGGCACCCAACTCATTTAGGCCCTATATAAGAGCCAATGTCCTAACAAGAACCTGGAATTTAGACTCCTCCCTAGAGTCAAGGTCCCACACAAGAACCATAAGTGTATTCTCCTGCTAGAGACAGACGAAAGGACTTTAGTTGATTTTCTTTTGGCTAACCAACAGCCTAGGTCCTATGCAAGAACCATGAGTTTAGACCCTACGGAAGAGCTAAGGTCCTACGAAAGGACCTATGTGAGTTTGAATACAAACTGTTGCACTCCAACCTACACAAAGAAGGAGTACAAACAAGGACTCTTACACTTGACACTTACTTGTTGGATTGAGTCCCTTTTCATGCGTCTTAATGGGTTGCTTGATCGCAGCTCTCCCGTGCTTCAATCAGCTCCCCAATGCTCACTCGATCATGCTGCTGCTACTTTGCCAAGGCTTCAGCTTCACGATCAATCTCCTTGCATTTGATGCTTCTTCAATATGACCAAGGTGATGGGAGTGGGTTGAATCTCCTACAACTAATGAAAAACTATTTTCCTAGGGGATTCAACTGATGGACGCTCTAGAGTATGATAGAGACTATAGATATACTTATAAGCTTGGTCTCAATACTCTAGAGAAGGCATGAGATCATGTTCTTCTTAAATAGAAGCTTGGAATGCTTGTTTGAGTGAAGAATCACCAAGAAGAGTGCATGAATCTCATTGGGATAGAGCGTAGGATGTTTGGTTAAGCTTGGGATGCACTAGAGTCTCTAAAATGCCAAAATCCATAATTTTTGTAAAGATCCGGATGCCATTTTTATAAGAAAAAAGTCACAATGGATCTTTAATGGCTATATTTCGGTTCCACCGAGTAGGTCTTCGGTTGCACCAGACTACCTTCGGTCAGATCGAATTATGGTTCGATTAGACCAAATTTTGACCAAGGCTTGCTGGATAGTTTTGGTCGATTTCGATTGGACCAAAGGATGATTTCGGTGGGACCGAACTTCTCCTTTAGTTGGACTGAGTCCAGTTGAAGCTGGGACTAAATTCGCCAATTTTGTTGCTGTCCAGTTTTGGTCAATTTCGGTGGGACTGAACAGACTTTCGGTCAGATCGAAATTCACATTCGGTGGGACCGAGTTCAACGAAATTTTCTCCTTTTGTTGCTTACTTGTTTTGGTTAGTTTTGGTTGGACCGAAAAGACCTTCGGTGGGACCAAAGATTGCTGAATTTCTTTACTTGTTTTGACAACTTAAACCCTTTTGAGCTAGTGTGGTAGCACATCTTTTAGGCTCTTAGTTTACATGTGATAATCACTATGATGTTTACAATTTTGGTTTCTAAGATCATCTAAGGGTTTATGGTTTGTTGTTTTTGGTCCTCAGTTAAGGTCACTTAGGTATTAGTTTTACCTGTTCGAAGTACCTTGGTGCTTCATCTTTGCTTATATCTTTGGTCTTCATTTTCCAAGGGCTTGACCAACTAATATGACACAACGACTCACGTGATTGACAAACTAGGTGCAAAATAAGTGCACTAACAATCTCCCCCTTTGTCAATTACGTGACAAAAACCTAACTTAAGACTAGGTCATGGTCCATACCAATGACATACCAAAACAACTAAAGATATTATGTGTCAAATATAAATAATTTATAAATCGATACACTAAGACATGTAACACTATAACACTAGCAATGCTCCCCCATAATTGCTTCCCCAATCATACCAGCAACAACAAACAAACCCTACACAAGGGAATACATGTTTTGGTGGGCCTGATCTTTCTCCCCCTTTTTGTTAGTATTTGACAAAGGGTTAATTAAAAAAATACCAAAAAAATCACATATGAACCAACTCTATTAGTCAAGGATTTACAATTATAAAGCTTATACTAACAAGGGTTAGGGATGCATGTAAACCTGAAACATAAGGAGCATGCTGATAAAGATCATTCAAATAGCATGACATAATGATAATTTAGGCTTTAAACATGTGATAAGAGCTTAGAAACTTTAAAACCTAAATTATCAATGGAAATGAGGATAAATCCTCTGATTTTCCTATATAACGCAAAATGAGGATGTGTCCTCAGATTTAACTATATAAACACAAAGAGAGGTGATAAAAGGATAGAAATATCATAAAATCATTAAAGTACTATCCATGTCCAAAACAAATATCTGGGCATAAACCCCAATATCCATCACTAATACAAGTCACAACACAACATATACAACAAAATAAACTAAAAACTAAAACTAAATCGATCTAGAGGGGCCACGCTCCGTGACGTCACCTTGATGGCATGATAGACGTGCCGCAATCCACTGAACCGATCGTCGAAGTGAGTGGATCGCCTCTCTCATGGACTGCACCATTTGCTTAATACGAGACTACTTCTCCAAGATCTGTATCTGTTGGTTCTTCATTTCCAAGAGGAGGTCCTCCTGAGGTGTGGGTGTTGAAGTGCGATCAGGTGCGGCTGATGGTGCATCGTAAGTGGGCTCAGCCGTGTCTGCAACCACATCCAGAATATCATCCTCTTCTTGATCAGGGGATGTAGGCACTTGAGAAGTGGAGTGAAGGTGCATCTTCCAAATGCTGTGATCGTTAAATTTTGGAGCAGATACATATGCGCCCTTAGGTTCGTTAAATCTGCACCGAAGTGCCAATTTGCACAATGAACGCCCAAATAGTATCACTGTGGAGTTTGACTCAAAGGCAGTTACTATTTGATCATATATCAGTGTGGATAAACACAATGACTGCCCTTCCCAATGTTATACAAGATTTCCACCATGAACAGTGTGAGTTCAGTGTGATTACCATATTGAGGATAAATGATCAAAATGTAGATAAGATGGAGAATACGGTAGTCATGAGACATGTTGGTGGCCCAGAGTGCATTCTCATGATTCTAAGGTATATTTTATCCTTTACACATGAAATCGGTCCAAACAACCCGTTTGGGTTCCGTAGACAAATGTAGTTCTGCGGGTTGTTCGGGACACAATGGTACCCCTATGAGTGTTGATATATGATAGGGTGTAATCTTAACCACCCGACCCCGCTAGTTAACTACAAAACCCAAAGAGTCCTCATCTTCCAGTTGTGTACAATGTGAGAGGAAGGATCATACCAAATTTTCATTTACGGGACCTCCAAACGACAGAACAGGGTGCCATCCACGACGAGAAAGAATGTCATGGACATTGAACCTTTCAAGACATCCTAAATTTACACTTCTTTCAGAATTAATTTTCCTTTTTAAGAATCTAGTTGCAATAAGACTTGGTGGTGTTGCCTTGAATGAGCTAGGGTTTGAGGCGAATGTAGGTTGAGGGTTTAGTGAGGAGGCTTGTAACACTCGGCCTAAAACTAAAACAGTGTCTTGAGGCACTCACGTGCAAACTGACGCAGGACCGTACAATTCAATTGCACGTGTGGGCTTATTACCAGTAAATTAATCCTGATTAAGACACTAATGTGATTAGATCAAATTGTGTTCAAGTAGAACACGGGTCGTAGAGCTAGACAGCCGAATTACACTTGGTGACTGTCCGTACGAGCTGTGTACCGCCCGAAGAAAAATAAAAATTTTTTTAAAATTCTTGTAGGCCATGGGTCTCACTGGGCTTGTGGTCCATCACGAACATCAGGCTCAGGTGGTGCCCAGAAATGGAGGAATCGTGCTGTCTAGCCGGCACTTAGAAAACGCGAGTCGCCAGGCCTAAAGAAGGAAGATCTGAAAATTTAAATAATTGGTCCTATTCTTTGAGTCAGAAAATTCAGGCATTTCAGCCGTTGAATCTCTTCTAAATTTACACTGAAAGCTAGGAACATTTCCCTGCCCTTGCCCATAAAATCTGACTGTTGATTGAAAGCCGGTAACCGTTGATCACAAATTGGACCGCTGTGGTAAAACCCTGCGTCCGTTTACCATCAAATTTCACTCGGCCCTTCATCAAGCCATGGGGCACCTGATCCATGAATTAAATGGGCCAGGGGCCCATCACGGTGGCCCAAATAGCTAAAAATGGGCCCCACAGGACCATTGGTGGCATATTAAGAAATTTAGGGCCAAGGGATATAATTCTAGGGTATTTAATGCCAACCCTCTCTCATTTACTGAAAATTCCAGCAACTGAAATCTGAGAGAGAGAGAGAGAGAGAGGAGTGAGAGGGAAGGAGTGAAGGTGGTGCTTGGGGATTGAAATTCCCCATGCTCACGTCCCTATATTGCCAAGAATTTTGGCCTGATCGCCGTAGAACCGAGTTACTCCCGATCTAAGGTGAGAATTAGACTCCAATTCACTCTTTCTTAGCGAGCAGCCACATGCATGCATCTTACTACTACCTTCTTGCAACGCAGGGCCCCGACATGTCGAGTTTGCGGACCGCTGTTAGGACGCTTGCGAAGGCTTCCGGTCAACTATAGGTGTGGACCATTACCCTTAGATGGCCGATCTTTGTGCCTAGTGTGGTTTTTAGTAAACGTGTTTGATGAAACTTCCCTGCATGTTGCTGAAATTGAATTGGTTGAGTTGATTTGTGAAATTTAGGGTTTTCTCCAAATGAAAAGGGGGGTTTAGGTCCAAACATCCCCAAATATATGAAATGATATATTGCATGTTGAATTAGGGTGTATGCACTTAGTCTATCGAATAAATGTTGAATTTGCTGGTTGATTTCGGTTGTATATGAAACATGCTAGGCATAGGAGTAGTGCATTGTAGTTGAATTGTTGAACCTCTGAATTAATTACGCGAAGTTTCTGATGTATTGCTGAATTTCCTGTTTTATGTTGGCATATGTGAATTCGTGTTAACATAACTAGGTACATGGCCGCACCTTTGGTAGAAATCTTTGGAATATGTGAACATGACTCTCTCATTTTGTGGAAATTATTGTGTTGCTGTCTATATACTTGTAATGTTAAACTTTATTTCGCATTGGTAGAGTTATCCTGGAAGTGTTGAACTTATACTACCTGTTTATGAATCCGTCCTTTCATGGATTGGTCGATTAACCGTAATTATTTTGGGAAACCCTTCTGTTGGTTCAGCCCACTGGTAAATCTAGCCCGATCAGTTAAGCTATGAATTGATGGCCGTAGTTAGACTACACAAGACGCCGTTCTCAGGCAGTTCGATTTGTGGTGCGACTTATGGGGGCATATTAACTCACAATCGGCCATCCTTATATGTTAACCATGATTGCACGCCTATGTAGGAACCCGAGGTACCCCGAGACCTTTGCACCTACTATTAATTATAAGATTCGTCCCACAAGACTCATGCTTCAGGGACGGTGGTATGGGACACTGTGCCCGTGTTGTCGGTCTACGTTGGGGTGACGAGCCTCCCCGTAGTGACCAATGAGCACTAAGACTCATGAGCTGGGGATGGTGGTATGGGACATTGTGCCCGTGCTGTCAGCTTATGCTAGGGTGACGATCTCCCTGTAGTGACTGGAAGCAGGACCTGGAAGTCCTAATTGATTTCGTATGAGCCTAGAGCTATGGGATTGACGAACCCACGAGGGTTAAGGACCGCGAGAGCCATATGGCTACGACCCTGAGCCGCACGATCAGGTTAGGGCAATGTTTCTGATAAGGGTATTCTGGTTTCCCCAACCTGTTGGATGAATGAACATAATTAATCAAATCAGCTAACATGTTCATAACATTGCGTTACTTATTTTAGCGATTCGACGGTTGAGGTCGCACTGAGAGAGTGTTGGTCATTGTGATCGTTAGATGTTGTCGCTCGAAGGAGTGTTAGTGGTGACAGGCATGAATCATTTCACAACCATGTATTTCATTAACAAGAGTATTTAGGAATTTATGATGTATGTTGTTTACTAAATCTATTTTATGCATGATTATTTGTGCGATCTATTGCTGATGATATCACTGAGTTAGTTACTCACTCCCACTTTGGGACGGTGTTCTAAAATACCAACCAGAATCTGGCATAGATTCAGGAACCTTGGAGTGAGACACGTTGGAAGATGTCGGTGTGGATGACGACGAGGAGCGGGTGTATTTCCTGACATTTGGCGGACTTTACTAGCTCAATGGATGATCTTGGGTCTGAGCCAGGGCCCAACCCTTTCCAGGGAGTGATTAGAGGATGGGACTAAATCCCTAATGGATATTTTATTTCTTTGGATTAGGGGTTTACGTTGGTTTATGACTTTATTAGTAGCACTTGGATTTGTGAATGGTTTATACTTAAATCTCTGATGATCAGTTGCTTTATGTTTGATTTAATCCTCCTTTGATTTCATGATACTTGCATTTATATGCATAGGAGGCCTGTTATGGTACACGTGGCACTCGGGAATCTGAGAGCTGAGTTCCTACTCAGCCCTTGAATTTCGGGGCGTTACAAGGCTCTTCCACTCTTTGGAGCACATTGTTTGTATCTAGTCTCGGAGGTGGTGATAATGTCATGCCTTTTCTTTGAACTTCCCTCCTGAGGAGATGAACAACATGAGAGTAACAAAAATAAAGATGAGTAGATTAAAATACCTAAAAGGCAACAACATATAAGGGTGAGTGCAACTTCCTATCAATTTGTGTTTCAACAATTAAATTAAACTAACAAATCAAACTAATCCTATGAAAGCCATAAACTCATAATCCTAAACTATCAATCAATCCTGAATAAACAGGATCATCCAAAGGTATAGGTTCCTCCTCTAGAAAGTATATCAACAAATTTGTCAGCAAATTTTTCAACAAGATCATCTGTAAACCTACTTTATCGTAAGTTTAGATGTCCTGGAACATGCCCATCTTGAGAAATCTACACACCTCATTAAAAATTTCCTTTTTTTCGTTGTGAGGTGTCCAAAGAATATACAATTCACCTATTGTAGAAAAAATTTCAATTTTAATGGATCATGGTGAACAAGAGACTACAAATAGTTGAAATTCAGTAAAGTTGTCTTTGACCAATGTAGTCTTTATTGACCAATGTAGTCTTTATTAAATATGAAGTTCTAGTCTTCGGTTCAACTTCTAGCTCCTCCACATTAATGGTAAACATTCAGAATTGGTAGAAAAGGGAATTTTTAGAACAATGTTCTTCCTAGTTGGTGTTAAGCACTGAAATGCAATCTCACAAGGCATTTACTATGTCTCTAATAAAAGGATCCTCTGAATCTGCAAAGTGTGTCAAGCATACTTCTAAAGAGTTGAGAATTTCAGTCAAGAGAGGCTTATCATCCACAAATGTATCATTCAAATTAACCTCGTGGATCACATCCTCATCCTCTTGTGGTGTGTGCAAATTGAACACGTTCAACTTTAAGGTCATATTCCCATAGGATATTTTCGTGGTAGCCTAGGAATGGTAGGCCCAGAATAATAGGGATTTGAGTGCTCGTACTTATAACCCGGTGTGTATCCAAGACGATAAAGTCTATGGGTAGTAGAACCTATCAACTTGGACCAACACATCTTCAATCACTCTTGGTATTCTAGTCAAGTGGTAAATCAATTATAACATTGTCTTAATGGATTTCAACTCACTAAGGCCCAATTTCTCCTATACCGAGTATGGTATCAGATTAACACTCACCCCAAGATCGAAAAATACTTTTTTAACCCGGAAGTTTCCTATTATACATGAGAACGTAGGACTTTCGGGATTCCTATATTCTGGGGGAGTATTTTGATTAATAACTGTATTCACATGTTTTGTTAAGAAGATTTTCTTATGTATGCTAAGCTTATGCTTTACTGCACATAGATCCTTTAAGAATTTGGCATGAGATGGAAATTGTCTAATTGCATCAAACAAGGAGATGTTGATCTTGACTTTCTGGAAAACCTCTAAAATGTCCTAATTTTCACTTGGCCATTTTGATGAGGCAAGACGTTGGGGAAATAGGGCCACAGGCTTAGGCTCATGCACTGACTCTTTGTTATGTAGAGCATTGCTAGATTCACCATCATCCATTGAATTTCTGGATTCCTCAGGTTCTTCAACCTTCTTAGGAATTTCCTTGTTGATCTCTTTGCTACTTCTCAGGGTGTTGATGGATTTAACATGTTTCACATGTTGGGCTAAAGAATCGGGATCACTTATCTCGAATTGTCCCTTGGCATTAGGCTGAGGTTGGGTTGGAAAGGTCCCTTTCTCCATAACACTTAGATGTGTCTCAATTCTTACAACTGAAGTTTTGAGTTCATTAATGGCCTGCATAGTACTATGACTGCACTGCATTTGCCATTGCATGAATGCATTTGACGTATCCTCAAGGGTTTTCTTCAGTGGGAGTCTAGTAGATGGCCCTTGGGGATTATTGTTTGCATTCGTAGTTGGTCCATTCCTTCAACTGAGATTTGGATGATTCTACCAATCGAGAGTATACATGTTAGAATTAGGTGTACTAAAGGGGCATTAACACCATTCATAGTATTCACTTGAGCATGCAGCACCTTCTGGAAAGCGGAGATTGTAGAACAATCCTTAGTTAGGTGAGCATCACCCTCACAAATACCACATACGGTTTCAACAACCTCAATAGGTTGGATAGCTTCCTTCCTAACTTTTATGGCCTCAATTTTCCTTATGAGATTCGCCAACCTTGTACTAACTTCATCCTCCTCCTTGAGCACATGTATTTCCCACTCTCTCAGCACCGTCGTGGGATTATTGGCTTACTTAAATGTGTCCCATGATTGGCCATTTTCAGTTAGCATGTCAAAGTAAGCCCATGCATCTTACAGATCCTTGCTTATAAATTCGTCATTACACATTATGTCTACGAATTGACGCATATTTGAGATTAGTCCATCATAGAAAAAGCTAATCACCCACCAAATCTTATAGCCATGGTATGGACAAGCGAGAAGTAAGTCCTTGAACCGTTCCCAACAATGGAAGAAGGTTTCATCTCCCTTTTGGGATAAGTTCATAATGTCATGCCTAAGAGTATTGGTTTGATGAATTGGGAAGAACTTTTTAAGGAACTCTCGGGTCATCTCGACCCATGTGCTAATAAATCTCAGCCTTAAGAAGTGAAGCCATGCTTTGGCCTTATCCTTGAGAGACAATGGAAATAGTTTTAGTCTAATTACATCAGTAGGAACATTGTTAAAGTATATGCTTGTGACAATCTCTTCAAATTCTTTTAGGTGCAAGTATGGACTTTCTGAATCAAGCCCATGGAATTTAGGGAGTAATTGGATAACCATCAGTTTAAAATCTACATTTCCTATGTTGGTTGGAAAAATAATGTAGAAAGGTGTACTTATTTTCGCCGGTTATAAATAATCATGTAGAGTTCAGACCGGTGGAACATGGTGTACCTCATTCTTGTCACACATCGTTCTAACTAGTAGTGTGTTTCACACAGGATTCTCATCAAAATATTGTTTAATTTTGGCCATATTTTCAGATGATGTTTCAAGAATATTTAGGTATTTTCTAACTCATCGATTGTAACACCCCGTACTTTCAGTACTCGGGTGTTACTACGTAGATCTAAATTATCTCACATATATGCATTGACCCACATAATTTGCCTTACAAGTCACTATCCAACGACCCTCAATCTATTCATCTTAACCCTTAGATTTTAGACTATGACAACTCACAACATCATAATAAGATTTGAGATCAATCTGTCCGTTTGACTATCACAAGTTGAACTGTATTTAAATAAATGAAAATCTTATTTTTTATAATCTTGAGCATGATGACATCTCATCATACACCTATTTAGTACAGTCGAACCGTATGAAACTAATGTAGGGATTAAAATCACAAGGTCCATCATTCATCGATCTACAACGTCCCGTAGGAAGATCCATCGTAATCAACTCCCAAATTTCACCCAAACGATCATTAGGACCCCTAGAGTTATCGATAATGAAATACTAGGCAATCCAATCGTTGGATTGGTTTATAATGGTCCTAACTCCTAATGACCTACAGTGTGGCCCACATCATGAATTATATATATAGTGTGCAGATAATAATAATAATAATAAATACAAAAATGATATAAATACATGTATACACATAACAAAATAAATGAAATAAAATAAAATTATGAGTATTATATGGGCAGTAACAAGTCTTGAAGAGGTAGACAACCCATAGGGCCACTTTAACTGTTGACGATTGATATGGGGTAAATCTGACTACCAGAACAATTATAATCATCTGTTAAGGGTCAAGATCTGGTTGGCATGGCCCACCTGGGTCTCACCGTCAACCCAAAATGGGCCAGGGTCCCTATGAAGGGTTCCCAATATGGATGAACGGTGTGGATCATAACGTTAACATTTCAGTGGGCCCCGACATGGCGCATGCACAAAAAAAACACTTGTGTGCGAGGTGCACCACGACCTTTCCTCGGTCGAACTAGTCTTGACCGACTCCTCTTGCAAATACAAATATCTCCTGCCCTCTCTCTGTTTCAAACCGACGTACTTCAAACCTATAAGTGGGCCACCACGGTCACTTTCCGGGCCATCCGGTCCGTTCAATTTCTCTGTGGGGCTCGGCTTAACAAAGTGGTATAATCGTTTGACCCCTTGTAAATAGAGGAAAGAGATGGACTGCCACCATCCAATTCATGCCAAAAACGACCCGACGAGCGCCTGTGGGAGGAAGGAGAGAGAAGACCACCCTTCCTCTCTGGGATGGGCAAAGCTCAGCCGTCCATGGTAGGGACGATCACGGCCGTCCACCTCTCTCTCTCGTTTGGCTATAAAAAGGGCCCTATAGCCCTTGGAATTTACACGAAGAGAGGAGGAAAGAGAAGAAAAACAAAACAGAGATTCATTCTTTCATATTATAGTTCGAGTGCAGGTCGACAATCACCCACCTTAGGTGATCCTTCTCTTTCCCTCTCTTTATAGGTTTCAGCTAAGTTTGGGTAGTAGTGGCTGGATCGATATCATGCCAAACAATGGCTGAGAGTCGGCCTAGCAATGGCAATGTTTTGAGGGTTGAAGCTAGGACCAAATGATGGTCATGCAAAGCTCTATTTTGGAGCTCTCATTATAGTTTGGAAACAGACTCGGGGAAACAAGCCAAACAATGGCCGTTTCAGACCACAGTCAGGCCCCAGTTGAGGTTTGTTTTGAGCTCTCTGTAGAGCTTTGAAACAGCTCAGGGTGCAAGCCAACATGGTAGCAGTAGGCTAGGAGAAAGACTCCATTTTAGTCCGGAACCTGAGCCAAGCAATGGTTGCACGGTGAACTGAGAACACCGTTGAAATGAGTCCCTGTGTTCAGCCTGAAGCTGAGTCAATCAATGACTCTGTTTCGGTCTGGGATCGGACCCAAGTACAGCCCATGTTTCGAGCTAGGAACCAGCCAAATAATGGCCGTGTGTCGGGCCATAAACTGAATGGATCAGAAGCTCCGTTTGGAGTTTGGATTGGGCTGTCCATCAGGCCATGAATGGCTCTGTTTGGACCTTTCATCAGGCCCCGTTTTGAGCTGAAAGCTGGCCAGGGAGATGGCCATGTTTCATGGCTTGCAGCAGGACTATCTGAGGCTCTGTCTCGGGCCAAAATCATGCCATAAGACAGATCTTCCATAAAGCCATGTAATGGCTCCAATAGGAGCAGAAAATGGACCCTGTTTTAGGTATGATCTAGGCAAAATGATGGCCTTGAATCTAAGATAAAACCAGCCGAGAAACAAGCCATTTGGAAGCTCTGTTTGGAGCTGAAATCTGACCATCCACTAGGCCATGATCGGTTGAAGGTTGGGGGCCGGTTTTCCTCCCTCTTCTTGGCCTTGAACGTGTAGGCTGTATGGGAGTAACTCTCAGCGTCTGAACAGATGTTGGGCCTGCGCAAATTGCAGGTGGGCCCTACTAAACCGCAATGGGCTTCACTGTGCCAGGCCACCATGGGCCATTTAAGTTGGACGGTCCATCAAGGAGGTTGTATCCTGAAAAAGGCCCTAGGCCGGACGTTCAGATCTGGGCAGCTGCTTTTGTCTCCTTCCTTCTTTATTTTATATAATTATATGGGTATATATATATACGTATAGGAATATATACCTGATAGAATATATAGATACGTGGTGGGCCCCACATGGGACTCACCTGTGAAGTGCATAAGTGGTGTGTGTGCACCAGAAAGTGGAAACAGAGGGTACTGTATATGTACAGTTGAACACTCCTCTGCCAATCAGTTCACGTAAACTGATTGCAAAATTTTGAGATCTCCCCATGGCTGATGAATCTGGAAAATCTGAATGGTTCACTTGGAGCAGAACCTCATAAAACCTCCTGGTTCCTATTTTTACCTTGAACCAAAACTTGGGTCGGCCATGATTAATGCAAATAGTTTCTTCCCTTGAACTGCATTTATCTTTGTTATGGCCCACCAGAATCTTAGATCAGGATGAAAATTCACCCCCTAAGGTTTCTTGAAAATTTTGCATCTTATGGACCGTTCAGATTCAACACCCATGTTACATGAGTGAAGGAGCGCACGTGCCTTGATGCATTGGTGAAACTTCCCTTTATATTCACACCATGCAGAGGGCAAGGTGAGTTCAACATGTGGGAATCCATTTCTTTTTGTACATACTGGATGTAGACCGTCCAGGGTCTGGACGTGGGGTGCCTGGATGCACATCCACTCCGTCCACCGAGAGCTCGTGTATACATGTAAACTGTATATTGTGAATATAAAATTCATGCTATATACATAGATATACCACATGGTATATCCATGATGCCTTTAATGTATGCATGTAAGCCGTATGATGCAAATGTGATATACATGATGTATACATGGATACACTATGTGACGTATGTGTAATAAAGATAGTGTGCCAGCACATCCATATGGCGGTGGGCTGTGTATGAGGGCCTCACCATGATATAAATGCTTGTCTGCACGGTCTGTGCAATGGACCCCACCAACTAAATAACAGTATATTATGCCCACTTATTGGGACAAGTATTATTAGGCCTGTACCCTCTCAAATAAACACCAAACCATCATGATTTGGGCCATTCGACCAACCATGGCGTCTTGGAATCTTAAAACTTATCAGCTAATGTAAGGGATTTCACCAGGAATCTGTTCAAGTAACGCAGAGACACTAGCTTATCGAGAGGGCTCACACCAAAGGACACCCTACAACATATCTGGTGATGATTCTTTCCCCTTAAGCTTTCCTCCCTTAACTAGACCAGAAATAACAACTTTATTAGTGTAAATGGCAAGCTAGACTAATAATGCACTGTGTGTGGAATTAAACTGTATTCACTTGATTTATCTGTTTAACATGATAATTCTCATGCTTACTATTGTTAGATTCTCGATTTCTCTAAACTGCCTAAGTAAATAATCTGGTCATTTATATCATATAAATTCAGTTGTTGTATATCGATACATGTGTCATTCCTTATTCCCCTTTCATAATGTAATATATGTTGCTATGACACACATACTGCTAAAATCTCTCCATAAGAAGTCCTAGTAAAGGAGAGTCCGTGCTTGGGGTGCAACCAGATTGGTTGTGACATAAGTAGGCCCCTGACATTGAGGTTTTTGTTGTGGTACTTGACCACGGGGTTTACCATCCATGCATGATTTCACCTAACTGACTTGAGATGGACTCCATAACCCTTCCAAATACCATTGTTTACTCATTTTTTTGAATCATTCATTCTGACATGTTTAAATTGTTGCTTTTGGTAATTTCAACATTTCACCCCTAGTCGGCATTGGTGGTATCCCCTTTATGTTGAATTGATTGACCACATGTTAGTGGGTGCTACATACACCCTAAGACGGTAGTCTCATGGGCCGGGGATGGTGGAATGGGATACTATGCCCGAGCCGTCGGCCTACGCTGGGCCATATGCTCCCTGTAGTGACCGTGAGCTTATTTAAATTGGCTGTTTATAAATGGACTAATAATGGGCTGACAAGTCATGCATACATGGCATATTTCGATGACTTGGATCACTCTGCCCTGCGATTACGCTGAATGTTGCGCTTATAACTAGTCATTCGATGATGATATTGACTCGGATTATCATGCCCTGTGATTACGCTGAATGTTGCGTTGATGACCAGTCTTATCCCCGGGTGATGACCCCAATGTCCGTCCGGATGTTTTTCCCGGGACATAGGCCGTCTGGATGTTTTACCTGGGCCGCCGATTGCATTCATACATTCATACATTTAAAAAAGACTACATCTACTGTGTTTTGGATTATCTGTATGCTTTTATGCTATTCCTTGTTTAGGGCGGCGGTGTGTAATCTTAGCAGGAGATCACACTAAGTTGGCTACTCATCCATCAATATTCAACCGTACAGAGGACATAGGGACAGAGGGAGTTACGGAGGAGCCGGAGGCGACGGAGGCCGAGGAGGAGGCTTACAATGAGGAGCCGTACCAGGAGGCAGCTGCTTATTTTGGATTGAATCAGTAGTCTATTTGCCTATTAACATTTCAGTTCATTTGGAGAATTAAGGTTTTATATACGGGCCCCCAGCTGAGTGGCCCAGGATATTATTACTATTGGGATTTTATCTATACTACGCTTGATTTCGTTAATCGCGCTTTGATTTGGGTTTGATTACCCTTTGCTCATCAGTTAACACCTGGGTCTTCAAGAGACGAGTGTTATACTCGGGTCTCGAAAACTGGGGCGTTACATCGATGGATTGTGAGCCCATCGACCAAATCTCCTTCGCTCAGAAGTCTCAATGTATGATCCCTTATCCACTTGGGCATGAACCACACAAACCCTAATTCTAACCCTAAGTCCTAAGTCTTACAACAATTAAGAAAGCAACTAGAGGGAGTAAGGGAGGGTGTTACTAGTGGAGAAGAATTAGACTTGAAGATTGTACAAATAAAGATAAGCAACCGATGTTAGTTTAGTTACAAATTATGGAAAAAGAAAATAAATCTAAAAAAAATTCGAAATTAGAAACCTACAAAAAACTCCAGGTTAGAGAAATTCAGAAAAAATAGAAAAGCCTAAGCTAAAACGGTAATCAAACTGGAAAACCTAGACTTAATTGTATTCACGCCACTCCCTGGAAATGGCACCTGAAACTTGATCGAACCCAAGGGTTGATAACCCCAAGTGCAGGGCTACAATGTGGTAATAACTAAGTGAGACTGAGGTTAAATCTTTAGGGAATGGGGAACACGGCTTAGAACTGGTACAAAGCTATTGGTTTATTTGGGTTTTTAATCTAGGAAGGTACAAATGATTTTAAAATAATTAATAAAATACTAAGGATTCGGGAATCCACTTATAACAACCACAATATCTCATTCACTGATTCAGCTCTTTAACTCAATTGGAATTGAAGTCCTATCCATTCCAATAATAAGATAATTCTATTAAACCACCCATCAATACTAATAAAATATGATTTCAATTGAATGATTCTCTCATACAGCACTCAGAACTCAGTCGCAGGGAATCAAGAGCGTCTAGAGCACCCTTAGGCGGCAATAGATCAATCAATTATATAGATTGATTACTTCTCTTAATCAAGGCTAAGCAATTGTTAAATCAAAGCATTCATTGTATCCACAATTCACAACAAATCTAGAAATCAATAACTCAAAGACTTTAAAGTAAAATTCAAATATACTCAATTACTATGATAATTCAAACCATTGTTATTAAATCAAATAAACTAATTATTATAATTAAATTACAAGCTTCATCCCTTAGCCTTAGCTAAGAGACTAGCCTAGCATAGCTAACATCCTAGAAAAGAAAAATAAAAATGATAAACTAGAACCGAATGATTGAAGAAGAAGGAAGACCCTGTGGAAGCTCTGCCACTCCCACGCTTCTCTCCCAAGCCCTAATTTGTATGTAAAAAAGGTTAAAACACCCATTTAAATAGAAAAAAATTACATCAACTTCAAAATTTCACACTTGGTTACACTTTGGTCACACCGACTGTAACATTTGGTCGTACTGAACATCATTTCAGTCGCACCGATGTATCCTTTAGTCGTACCGAACATCACTTCGGTCCCACCGACCGTAGCCTTTGGTCGTATTGAACATCACTTCAGTCGCATCGTATTAGTCTCTCGGTTGCAGCTAAATTTCCTCAAAATTCTTCTAAAGTCTTTGTCTCCCTCGGGTTACAGTGAACCCTCCTTTAATAGGACCAAACATGGATTTAGTCGGACCTAATAGTTGTGCCGAATTAACTCTAAAAATTACAATTTCTTGCTGGACTGTCCTTAGTGCTTTCGGCCAGACCGAACCAACCTTAGGTGGGACTGAACCATCCGTTATTTTTGTTATTGGATTGTGTGATTTTTCAGTCAGTTCTCTATCCTTTGTACTTTGTTTTCTTGGATCTTTGGCACTCAAATTATTCAATAATGTCTTCCAAATATTCAATTCTTCATCACCTTTAAACTTGATCTCTTTTTTAGCTTTAAATCCTCCTTTTAAGCACATATTTGTTATCGTCTTTCGAATTACCTCACTTGTTGAAAGCATATACAATTAGATCAATTTATCATTTAAATGCATATGAAACTAGTGCAATTGAGAGGATAAATATGCAATATTTAGGCATTATCAACCATCATAAGGAAGGACCACTTTCTTTTGCCTTTTGTTGATAAGATTTTAGAAATGTTAGTGGGTCACTCCTAAAGATAGCCCTTGAGGACCAAGAAAAGACTACATTTACATGTCCCTTTATCACTTTCGCCTCTCGAAGTATGCCATTCGGATTGTGTAATGTCCCCACCACATTTCATCAATGCATGTTAAGTATTTTTTCTAATATATGGGGTAATTTTTAGAGGTCTTCATGGACGAATTCTCCATCTTTGATTGTTCCTTTAGTGAGTGCCTTGAGCACTTAAAATTGGTGCTGAAGAGATGTGAAGAAAAGAACCTTGTGCTAAATTGAAAAAAATGTCACTTTATGGTTCAGAAGGGAATAGTCATTGAGGACATCATATCATCCAATGGAATTGAGGTGGATAAAACTAAAATTGACTTAATATCTAACTTGCCACCACACAAGAGCATATGCGACATGTGATCCTTTTTAAGTTATGTCGGATTCAACCAAAGGTTCATAAGGGACTTTAGCCTCATTTCTTCAAAAGGAAACTCCTTTTCAGTGGAGCAAGGAATGCTATAAAGCTTTTGCCAAGATTAAAGGCATGTTGATAATTGGCCCCATCATGTAACCACCTGATTAGAGTGCCCCTTTTGAAATCATGTCCGATACTAGTGAATATGAGATTGGGGCGGAGTTAGGCCAGAGAAAAGAGAAGAAGCCCTATGTTATTTACTACATGGGTAGAACTCTAAAGCTCACCCAGATGAACTACTGCAATATGAAAAAGGAACTCTTACCCATAGTATTCACCTTAGATAAGTTTATGTCCTACTTGATTGGATTCAAGATAATTATTTTTACCGACCTACGACGTTGAAGTATCTTCTTTCTAAGAAGGATGCTAATCTCCATTTGCTGAGATGGATCCTTCTACATGAAAAGTTTGATTTAAAAATTTGAGATTAGAAAGGAGTAGAACATTTAGTGGCTGAGCATCTCTCATGGCTTGTGCTATCAGATTCACGGGGACGACACCCATTAATGACATGTTCCCTGATGAACAACTCGTTAAAGTCTCCCAATTACCTTAGTACGTTGGCATTGCTAATTATCTTGCTACAAATATGATTTTTACTTATTGGACTACGCAAGATAAAAAGAAATTCTTTACTAAGGTACATAAGTTCTTCTGGGATGATCTTTACCTTTTTAAACATTGCCCAAATCAAATCATAAGGAGATGTGTTCCCCATCGCGAGTAACACAATGTCATCACCTTTTATCACTCATATGCGTGTGGTGGCCACTTTTCTGATAAAAAGACGATCATAAAAATTATACAGTGTGACTTTTATTGGACCACTATATTTAAGGATACTGATGAATTTTGTAAAGCGTGTGAGAGATGTCAGAAATTGTGAGGAATATCTCGTTAAAATATGATGCCACTGAATCTCATCTTAATAATTGAAGCATTTGACTGTTGGGGCATTGATTTCATGAAACCATTTTCCCCATCATTTGAAAATCTATATATTCTCCTTGTCATCGACTATGGTTCCAAATAGCTTGAGACAATTCTGTACCTGAATAATGATCATGGAACAATAATTAAAATTTTAAAAGAAAATATTTTATCTAGGTTCGGAACACCTCGAGCCATTAGTGATGGAGGATCTCACTTTTGCAATAGGCCATTGGAAACCTCAATGAAGAAATATAGTATTACGCATAAAGTGAGTACCCCCTATCACCCACAGATGAGCGGGCAAGTTAAAATATTAAATAAGGAGATCAAACAGATATTTGAGCAAATAGTTAACCCGGATCGCAATGATTGGTCACTTCAACTAACTGATGCGCTGTGGGCTTATCGTATGGCTTATAAAAACCCTATTGGTATGTCACCCTGCAGACTTGTCTATGAGAAGGCTTTCCACTTACCTGTGGAGTTGAAACATAAGGCGTACTGGGCTATAAAGACTTTCAATTTCAATCTCGACAAAATTGGCTCTCTACATAAATTTCAATTAAATGAACTTGAAGAAATCTGGAATGAGGCTTATGAGAACTCTCGGATATACAAGGATATGATGAAGGTGTTTCATGATAAGAACATGCTTCGGAAAAATTTTGAACCACATCAGAAAGTCATTTTCTATAATTCGAGACTTCATCTTTTTCTTGAAAAACTGAGATCTCATTAGACTAACTCCTTTATAGTCAAAACATTTTATCCTCACGGGGCTATCGAGATAGAGAATCCAACGAATGACAACATTTTAAAAGTGAACGGTAATCGCCTCAAGTCATTTGCTGATAACTTTGATTCAGAGGATATCCATCCCTCTAAAAGATCCCGTCTACCAGGACTGACCTTCTAGTATTTTGGAAGTCCCTCTCTCTATTTATTGCTTTCCTAGTTTAGGTTAGAGTAGTTTAGATTTTCTTTTGTTAGTTTGTTTTTGTCTAGTGACCTGAAAACCCCTTTAGTTGATGGAGAATTCATGACATTCCTTTAATCTTTCTCAGGTACTATCTCTGCTCAATCCTTTTTTATTTTCGTTGTTTCATGTTATGCATTGCATATCTTTTTATATTGAGGACAATGTAGATTTTAGGTTGGAGGTGAGATTCAATGGAATTATCAGCATTTGCTTAGTTTTGAGCATTTTTTTTTAATAAAAAGTTTCAATTCCCAGATTTCAAACTCTTTTTGAAGACTGATTTCTATGTTTCTTAGTGTGTGTAAGTATAGGATAATGAGATACAAAGTAAATTTTGAAAGTTAGAGTTTAGTTGATTAGTAGATTTTTGAACAAGTTCTTTTAATAAATTAATTGATAGGAAGGTTTAAACATCAATTGAGTTTAGTTCACAATTCACATTTGACTCATAGTCCTTAAGGCTAACTTGAACTCTTAGTATTTGGCTTGATGATTACTTAAAAGTGTTAGGAACCAATCCTAGAGATCCTTATCTACCTTGATATAAAAAAAATGAAAAGGACCAAGTGGAAAAAAAGGGAATTGAAAAGAGCAACTCATTACATGTGCTTAAAAGAAAAAAAGAAGAAAAAAGAAAAGAAAATAGGAGAAATGTGATAGTGTGAAAGTTGTTGATAAAAAATAAAAAGTTGGAAAAATAACTGGAAAGGGAGATGAGTTCAGAATCAGTAACTTTGTTGATTTGACCACTTTTGAGTACTTGTCATAGTTAACATTATGGAAGGAATGCCGACTTTTAGCGATTATAAGTTAGAATTCATGGAGCATACTAGGAACTTGATGTTTGAATATATTCTATTAATTAATTAATGAATAAGAACATAATTTAATTATTTACTAGTGATATTAGGTTTTAGATTGGTAATATTTTATCCTAGTATCTCTGAATTCTATTCACATGTGCCTTAGATTACACAATATGTTGATCTTTTGAAAGAAGTTTGAAGTCTGGATTTTGAAGTTAGATTTTCGCATGTTTTGTAAGGGACTAGTAAAATATTGGCTGGGGGTGTGTTGAGTGCAAAATAGTGCATATTTTCCCTTATCGTGCGTTGATTTTATACGCATAGGTTTGTTAAATTGATTTAATTATGTGTATTTTGCTATGTGAGGTGATTTGGAGAGCTAATATGAAAAGAATGCTTAAAATAAAGATTTAATGCTCGAAGAATGACCAAGTGAAGGATTGGGTCTATGGAGGATAATATTGAAGAATTCAAGTGCCAAAAATCCAAGAAAGCCAAGTGTCAAGGAGAGAGAAAAGTCTGAAAAATCACATAGTTAAGTAACAAAAATAACAGACCGTTCGGTCCCACCTAAGCCTAGTTTGGTCCAACTGAAAAGTGCCCAGAACAGTCCAGCTAGAAACAGTGATTTTTAGACTTAATTTAGCTGTAAGAGAAACTTAATTCACTTTGATTGTTCAATGCAATCGAAGGAGGGTTCAGTGCAACCTAAAGAAGATAGAGACTTTAGATATATTTTGAAGAAATTCAGTTGTAACCGAAGTGATGATCGATGTGAGTAAAGGCTATCATCAGTGCAACTGAAGCGTAACAAAAGTACAGAAATTTTAAGTTGGTCCAAAGTTAGTACGGGTTTTTCTTATCTAAAGGGGTGATTTACGTTGTTTTAAATATGAATTAGGGTTCAGGAAAGAGAGCAAGGAGTTGCAGAGCTTTTGTGGAGCCGTCCTTCTTCTTCAATCTTTTAGTCTTAAGTTATTTTTCATATATTTTTTTAAAGTTTAGTTCAACTATTATAATGGTTAGCTAAATTTCTTAACTAAGGCTAAGAGGTGAAGCTTGTAGTTATTTTTAATATTTTAGTTTACTTTGATTCAAGTTTATTGGTTTGAATGTTGAATAATTCAGTCATTTTGGTTTGAATAAATCTTTAGTTTTAGTTTACTTTGATCTATTGTTGACTATGGATACTTAGAATGCTCAGGAAGGCTAAGATTGTTGGATTATCTATTTTGCAAGGGATTGATTTGTAAAATTCATTGTGTAACATCCCGAACTTTTCAATACCCGGGTATTGCAAGTTCTCGAGTCTTATCATGAAGTTTAACTTAATATGTATTTATGTACAATATCAATTTAGCTATCTTAACCCTACATCTATTCTCTAACATGAATTTGACCGTTAAGAATGATCTTCATCCATAAATCAAGTCATCTGACCATTGATCATATGATTTGATATATGTACCTTCCTTTGACTAAATCGGTGAATAAATCTTTATCTATAATGATTTAGATGTAAGTTCTTTTATAAGAATTGTTTAGAAATGGGCATATAACCATGTAGAACCATTAGATTTCACAAAACTCTTAGATCAGAAATAATTATGAAAATGCCATCAACCTATACCCTGAATTTCAAATCACATGGTTCTCATGATCCGTTTCATGCAAAATTTTATACCAAGCCTAATTATCATAAATTAACCATATACATCGAATTTAAGCCCTTAGATCATAGTAAACAAGCTACTTGACCTTTACATCCATCCGTATATTTATCAGATCAAGATTCTAATCCGTTCATCTTGTTCATCCCACATGATATGCTTAACCTACCATTAGAATTACAATCTACGGAACTTACACATGTGAGCAAGTCACTTGAATCTAACGGTATACATGTCCTACCCTTAATCACTCCATAAACCCACTTTATGTCCATCAATTTATGAAACTGACCGTACACCCACCTACATACATGGTCAGAGTGCTAACCATCAAGTTCCTTTATTTTTAGTAAGCCATCTAACCGTCCATTATGGTTAGATCCACTAAACGGGCTACACAAATATCATGGTAAATCGATCATCATGAAGGTCTTAGGGTATAGGCCCAAACCACCTAGTGACTCGACAATTAGATGCGTACAAATGTTATTTTGAATTACGGAGGGTGTTAGCTATTTAAAAGAGCATCTGAGACATACTTTGGAGATTAGGGCTCAAACTTGACGGATGAAAAGAGCATGAAAAATGAGGAATACTTGCTCAATTTCAAGGAAATCGGATGGTGCATTCAAACATAACGCACTTCAGAAGTCAATGGTGAGAATGACGACAAATCTGTAATTAAGGGAAGTTCATATGCATGCACGTAAGTGGAACAGAGGTTTGCTTCAATCGGTGGACATTGCTTCATCAGTGGTGGATGGTGTGGCCCACCTAGAGCTTAGATCTACTTCATATTTTGACCCGTGGGCTTACACGTTACAATGAAGATGGTGAAGGGAGTGGATTTCCCAGAAGACAATCATAAGTGGACCCTTACCCATCTCCTTGCTCCGCATGTGGGCCATTTGATCAATGGATCTACTCCATCTTTTGGCCCACGACCCAACATGACCTCTTCATGCTAATGAAGGGAGTGGATTTCCCTAAGTGATGTCACAAGTGGACCCCACCGAAATGACAAACAAACCGCCTAAGAACGACTCGCGCAACAGTAACGCACGTTGAAATCGCGGGTGCGATATCTCTCCTCGTTATCACACCTCCTTACTCAACTTGTTGCACTTCCCAACCATCCAAACTCCTCCAGGGAGGATTCCGATCCAACCCTGGAGATCCAAAAAGATAGAGATGGCCGCACGCGCGAACAATCGATCTCTGCGAATGAAAAAATGACAGCGTGAATAAATGTAATCCAAGAAACTCACGACAAGAAAGAAACCTGGACTGTCAATATGGTGGCCCAAACAGCACCGATATTCCAATCCGGACCAACCAGGTGAATCACTTCAAAGATCAGATGGCAGTGACATGATCTGCCATTGATGCAGACCGTCCTCTGCACAAGGAAGAAGATGGCCGTACATGATCATCCGACCTCCACCTTCGAATTAAGACCGATCATGATGAAGCCACTTCAACTTGCAGGCTACTGTATTACATAGCAGATTGATCTAATCAAACGGTGGACCATCCAAATCCGACCCAACTCTAAGAAAGAAGAAAGAAAGATCTAAAACTAGCGGAGCTTAGGGCGATGCTATCATGGTTCACCCTCGTACGCTGCATCTGACGTACGAATTATGCAAGAACCTCCTAGAACCCGTCAAAACTCTATAAAAACTGAACATCTTCCATTGGGGGAAGCACATGACAAAAAGTGAGAGAAATAGAGAAAAAGAGAAAGAAACGAGAGATAATGGCATTGTACTACGACTCATTGAGTCACAGTAGAGTTCGGTATCAAGTAGGGCTGAAATTCGGGTGGGTTGGGTCGGGTTGGTGCTCAACCCTAGCCCAACCCAAGGTTCCTATACCTCAACCCTAACCCAACCCAACCCAACCTCAGGCTGGGAATTCTCAACCCAAGCCCAATCCAAGCGGTCTCGATCGGGTTGGTCGAGCGGATACATGCTAATACTTTCACTATTACATTAGTCTATTATATTTCTATATACGTCTTATTTTTTTATACCTTTGATTTTATTAATTATATATGTAATTATTTATCATAAAGAACTTCATTTTTTTCTAAATAAATAAGCTAAGATATGGGACAACTACTAAATTAAAAGTCATGTTGTGTAGCAATCAATCTATTTGGGAGAGAGAAATTCGGTGTATCTTATTTGCTTAGGTCATCAGAAATAATGTGGACTAATGAGACTGTAACGCCCTGAAATTCGGGGGTCGAGCATAACTCAGCTCCCGAGTTCCAAAACATCACTTATGCAACATATTCAATGATGGATGTATGTTGTCTGTATTAGTGCATAAAACATGGAATAGATTAAGCCAAATAGCAAATATAATTCAGGGATAAGTGAAGAAAGCAAGCGGAAGACTTATAGAAATATATGTGTACAAGTGTAAATCCCTGAAGTACATATACATACCAGGTCGTAATGTAAGTGTTACTATTAAAATTACAAGTATCAAAATTACATCATTTAATCCCTAAAAGAAATCCTAGCATCCCGCGCATTAGAACGAGGCTCACTAGAACCTGTCTGAAAACTGCATAAAAGAGAAAGCAGCCTCATCATCATCCATCTCCCGCTCTGCCTCAGAAGTCGCATCAACATCTGCAACATCAGAACCTAAGACAGTCTGGTGGGTGTTTAACACTGCCCCAGAACGTGGGAGTGAGTGATCAACTCAGTGGAACAATAAGGCACAGGGTAACATGTTATCAGTTCAATCAAGCAGTAATGATAAAGTAGAACAATTAAACATGTCCTAAGTACTCTTGTTAATGCAAGGATGTATGCAAAAATGATGCGTGCCCTCATGCGTACACCCTCAGCGTCTTCATCTTACGTTACGCATGACACCACCTCAAAGTGCGCCACATCTACAAAGCACATGCAAATGCGGTGCATGAACATGATTACCAAGTTGTTATTAGTCATTTTCATACAGCAGGATTGGGAAGCTAAAGTACCTTCCTCATATCACCATCCAAACAGTGATCCATTCTAGGGTCGTCAATCCTAGACATCTCATACGATCTTATGGTTGTAGGTCGTTGCAAAGGGCTCGTCACCAATCAATGCACGCCTATCACACCTTCGTTACTACACTAAGGCTCGTCACCTCAATGCAGCATCCAGGTATGCTCCAGGTCACTACAAAGGGCTTGTCACTAATCAATGTAGGCCGACAGCACGAATATAGTGTCCCATACCACCATAATCGGCTCACGAGTTTGGTTGCTCACTGGTCACTACGGGGAGGCTCGTCACCCCAGCGTAGGCCGACAGCTCGACCACGGTGTCCCATACCACCATGTCCGGCTCATGAGTCTTTGCGGATCAAGGTACCATGGTTATCAGGATGTCATCGGTAAGTTTGGTACCCTAGATTCAAGCAGTAGCGTCAATACATGGTGAACATACATCGGATAATTGGGTTACTTGACGAACTCGACTAGCACGAGCGCACGTTGGGTTAAACGACATAGAGTGCGCAAACACTCCGCGTGGCCAAACCACTACCGACAACTCTAATATGATTCGGGTTCGTCTAATACGTCCTACGTGGTGAAAACAACCTCAGCCACGATCTTAAGGCCGATTACCGATTTTTTGGACTAATGCATAGTCCCACACACATTACATTACAACAGATATTCGTATTGAATGTAGAACAATAATGGAGCAATAACTCAAATCATATGGTACGCAAGCATTTGAAGAATATCAACTTAATATAAATGTAAGCATAAGTAATGCTTGAATTTAAACAACAAGGAATGTAACTTACATGAAAGAAATCATACGCATTAGTAGGAGTGTTGAGAATCACTTCTCAACGCCCGCAAATAGTGTAATAAGTTACACTTTAGATCATTCAGATATTTCTACAAACACTTAGAATACATAGTTCAACATACATGACGTATGTTGAAATACATGCATTTGGACAATTCCTTTTGCCAAGGAGTTATCATACATACCATTAGTATAAGTACACGACAATTAATCATGGCAATCACATGTTCGTATTTTAGATGCATACGGTACTTTATACATACACATAGAATATACAAATCTCAATATAACACATGCATATCAGGAACGCAATATAAACATAACATTTGGCATGTGAAATCTCATCCATAGCAAGAATAAATCATTCACTGGCATTGAAAGTCTTGAAAACCATAACCTATACACTAAAAGTCCACACCTTAAGCCAGCTTAAAGTCCGCACCTTAAGCCAGAAAAGAACACCGAACTGATTTCAGACGATATGTCTTCGTCAATGGCGACAAGATAACCTAAGACAAGAATAGAAATGAGATACAACAACACCAAGACTATTCTAAGCTCCAACATAGATTAGGGTTAGGTTAACTTACCCAAAGACGAACTCAGAATCGTCGGAATAATGATTCAAAGTGAAGGTTAAAGGATGAAGGAGAACAAGAAAGAATCTAAGATGATTCACCAACTTCTCTCTCACTTTCTCTCTCTTTTCCTCTCTCTTTCTTTACTAGGGTAAGGAAATTCGTATGGAAAAGAGAGCTAGGGTTTCAAGGTCTATAAATAGGCCTAAAATTGATGGAAATAACCCCAGGGCCAGGGTATACTTAGGGTATAACCAAAACCAGCCTCTCACGATCCAACGAAGCACTTTTGGTGGGCCTATTACCACGAAAGGTCGGACTTAAGCTCACTGACCATGGATCTAGGTCAGGCTGAGTTTTCGTATCGACCGGCTCTTTAGATCAGCTGTGGCGGACCACACACAATTCAACGGTCACTGAATCTCGATCAGGTCCACAAGCACAAGGACATGCCTGGGCCACCTTCCCTGATCAGAGGGTGAAATTGGGTCAGAATCCAACGATCAGATTGCTTAAAATCGTCGCGCAAGCGACACGACTCAGATTTCATAAAAGCTTAATAAATTTCCAACCGTTCTCACACTCTTCACTCCGAACTTAATGAAATCGACCCAGAACATCACATGGACTTGATTTTTGAGGTGATGGTTAAGTCCAACATAGTGACCGCAATAGCCTAAGATCATCGCTTTCGGACTTTCGACGCGCGGTCCAGGTCCGATCCAGAACTTCCAAAAATTCTCCAGAACAACTGGATTTAGCGATGGATCCCAAATTTCAGAGTAACATAACGCTAACTAATCTACAAGTTTAGAGTCATGCAGATCGAATTTAAAGTGATTGATGTGAATTTCACAAGTAATTGAGATTAGCACTAATTACCCTAAAAACAACTACTAGGGAAAGAATAACACAAAATTTTCAGGGTCATTACAGAGACCCAACGACATTGGAATTTCCCGTGCCTTCAACACAAATGATCCACACTTAATTATGTATCGATCGGGTTCGAGTTGGGTCGGGCAACCTGAGACCTTAACCTAAGCCCAACCCAAGTTTTATCGGGTTGGTGTTTGTATAACCCAAGCCCGAGAACAAACCCAATACATCCTGCCCGAGCCCAACCAATGTCGGGTCAGTCACGAGTCGGGCGGGTTCAAGTATCAAGTCACGACTTCCCAACCCCACTAAGGCTACCCCATTGACCCTTCTTTATAACATGTAATAAATGATAAATTTCAATTCCAAGTCTATGACTTGGAAGGATGAATGGTTGTAGTCTTCTTTGAGCATTATTGAGCAAGACTGACTTAACGACTAAGTACACTAAGACCCATTGGATCTGAGCCATCAGGTTGAAACTTAGGGATAGAATAAAGGATAAAAGTGCATCTGGGCATATAACTTTAGTAGCAGATGATCAGACGATTATAGGTGAGGGTGTTCTTCTTTAAGCTTACGTGATTTAGAATTGATATTATATTGGCATTTACACGCTTTTATGACACTGTAAACTTTCCTGTAACACCAACTATTTATCATTTGGGATTATTGATTAAGGAGCGATGATAATCATTCATGGCCTTTCAGAATTTATATGAGGGTTTTATGCTTTAAGCTTATTGTAATTCAAGTTGTCTTGTTCTTATGATTTTCTCTCTACAAATGTTTAATTTATCACCAACAATTATTTGCCCTTTTTAGATTATGTTATTATGTTAATTACAAGTAAACTTCATGAATTTATGTGGGTGATGGGTACAAGCCTTGTTCTTGCCTTTATCAAATTTATTGTGATAGCCCTTGCTACTCTTCTCTTTATTGAGTTGGCCCTTGCCACTCTTCTCTTTATTGAGTTGGCCCTTGCCACTCTCCTTTTTGTTGAGTTAGCTATTGCTACTCTCCTCTTTATTAAGTTGGCCATTGCCACTGTTCTCTTTGTTGAGTTGACCATTGTCACTCTTCTCTTTATTTTACTAGCCTTGTGCTATTAATCTTTAAGGCTTGAGCACGTGTCTTTATATTTCAGAACCTCATGATTCTAATCACGTTCTCTATCAATGTAAGTGATGTGTTAGTGGTATCACAACTAGTTATTGAAATATTTACCATGGACGTAATGCGTTACGGGTAGCGGCCCTCTTGGTTGGCACGTAATTCCGTGGGTTGGTTGGCGTGGTGCACAATTGATGTAAGTAAATCGCCATGCGTGTTACATTACTTTTTCAGGATTGGATGTCACAAATAGTCATTCCATGAACATATCATGTTACGTAAATGTAACATCTTGAAAAAATCCGTACAAAGACCCGAGTACCACCTCAGACAGAAATCCTTAATGACTGAATCCTTTAGAAATTAGACGAAAATTAATTAAGTACTAAACTAAATTAATCAGTGGACTTGCTTGAACCACTATATATACGAACTGCAAGACCCAAAACTATTAAAATCTCTAACTCAACATTACCTAAAAACCTAGGAGAAATCTCAAAACCTAGTTGCTCTCGGGAGCACATTGAAACTCTGTATCGGACTTGGACCGCGGATTGAAAATCCGATTACTGCGAAACTATAAGGTTACGATCACCATAATGGGATTGACGACCATCTTGGGAATCGAACCCAAATGGCATCCAGAAACGCACAATTTAAGCCTGGAGCGAAGTGTGTGAGAAATGCAAATATCTTTATAAAATGAACTCAAACTTAAGTGAATTGGACCATTCACTTGCGGGTGAAATTAAAGACTTCTGACCGTCAGATTCTAACCCAAATACACCCATGGATCGAAAAAATTTTCCAGCATGGGTTAGTATACTTGTGGCCCTAATCTAGTGACGATGACCATTGAACTGATACAGGTCCGCCACGGTCGATCCACAAATCTGATCGAACTGAAACCTTAACTTGGCTTACATCCATGGTCAGGGAACTTACTCCATGATGTAGGTGAGTAATGGGCTTCCATACGAGTCCCATTTTCCTAAAACAGACACTCTTTGGCTATAACCAAAGTATACCATGGCCCTGGGGCCATTGACATCAGTTTTGAGCCTATATAAGGCCCTTAAATCACACCTATCTCATTCTATACAAAATCTCTAACCCTAGGAGAAAGAAGAGAGAAAATAGGAGGAAAAAGTGAGGAGAAGAGAGAGAGAGAGAGGGAGATCGTTACTAGGATTTACTCCCACCATTCCACATAGTGAATCACCTCCACACCATCGCTACACCGTCAATTCCAGTTACAATTTGGGTAAGGAATCCTAATCCTAATCTCATTTTAGGAATTTAAATAGAGGAATCGACGTAGTAGCTAACCTATTTCGTGATTTAGGTAGTCGTTGTGCTATAGACGAAAATGTAGTGTACGAACCGAGTTCGTAACGGGCGTACCGACGGAAGGTGCGGACTATAAATGTTTAAGTTATATTTTTCAAGGCTTTCAATATCAGCAATGGTTTATGTCTACCTTGATTACTGTCATATGATCTTAGTTACGATGTATTCGATAAATTATACATGTGTGTGAACTATGTGAATACAAAATGTATTCCATGTGTTTGTTGAAATGTTTGAATGAAAGTGAAATTTTGATTTATGCTTGCCATGACTATTAATCTAGAATAAATGTGTGTTGTGTGCATGATAACTCCTTTGTGAAAGGATTTGTGATAACATATGCTATAACTAATTTATTTTGTGTATATAGTATTATGTAGTCTAAGTATTTGATAAAATGACTGAATGTGTAATTCTTTGGTAAACTGCTTTTATCAAGGGTGTTGAGATAGGATTCTCAATTACCATATCCATATTGGTACTTTCCATTATGTAACGTAAATTGTTGCTATATGATTTATAGATGAAATGCATATGTATGTCAACATGCTCAATGTGTTTGATAAAATGCTCAAATGAGAATTATGTTTGAATTATTCGTTAAATGCTGTTATGAATAACATATGTGATTTCCTATGACATTTGAGTATGTTTGGGACTACCACCTAGTCCAGGCAATCGGTAATGTCTCCTGATTGAGTGGTCGAACTAGTTTCGCCACATTAGATATGTTCAATGAATCTGAGCCGTACGCTGATTGTTGACAGTGGTTAGGCCACGTGGAGTGCTTACGCGCTTCATGTCGATTAATTCAACGTGCGCTTGTACCAATCGCACTTGTCAAATAACCCGATTAGCCTATTGTGTGTTTATCATGTATGGACGCTACTGCTTGAATCTAAGGTATCACTTGCCAATGTAAAAGCCCATTTTAACCATTGTACCAAGATCCGCTAAGACTCATGAGCCGGGCATGATGGTATGGGACACCGTGGTTGAGCTGTTGGCCTACGCTGGGGTGATGAGCTTCCCTGTAGTGACCAGTGAGTAACCCAAACTCATGAGCTGAATACGGTAGTATGGGACACTGTATTCGAGCTATCAGCTTATGATAAGGTGACGAGCTTTTTCGTAGTGACCTCGAGTATAAACTAGGCCTACACTAAGGTGACGAGCCTCTCTATAGTTGTTGAGGGTCAAATATTGCATATCAAACCCAGTTATTGTATGGATTTACAAGCATGATACCGTTTAATGGCCCGATTTAATCATGTTTGTGATGCAGAGTGTATTTACCAGCATGGACTGAAAAAGGGTGCTAGAAGTGTGGATTTGACACTCCGAAGTTACCAGAGCAAGGGACGCACTCCAGAGAACCAAGACTGAAGAATTTACATGCTAGGGATCTGAGAAAATTAAGCCATTCACGTTAAAGAGGCCTGAAATTGGTGAAAAATGCAAGATCACATAGTTCTCGCCATCTGATTGGCTCAAAACTTCATACATGGCCTGAGGGCCATAAATTAACCGTACATATCAAATTTCAGCCCTCGGATCACTATGGAAGTACCCCAACTGACAGATCAGCTCATAAACCGTTGATTCTGGGCCCACCTGATATCTGGAATTGTCTTAACTTTGGTCTCGACGGTTTAAATAAGATGAGAAAATGAATGGATGGATCAGATTTTTAAAACACATCACAGTGGGGCTCGTATGTGAGGTGTGTACACTGCACGTGTACACGTACGCGAGCCGCACCGAATCAACTAAAGCGGGTCAGCAGCGTCTTCTTCCAAACACGGCAGTTTCCGTTTTAACGTTGTATAACGGACGGACGGCGTCCGTTTTTGCAGATGCTAGTGGACCCCATAGAATGACCGTATGGATGATGCAAGCCGTCCATCTTGTAGAGGGCCATGAATTCTTGAAACCTATGCTGAACTTTTGGACCCATGCAAGCACACGTGCGCGATACAGAGGCCATAAGTGGACTGCTCTGCAATGTTCAAATTGATGTTTGAATGATTTCTTCTCTGATTCTGAGTCAATGGACATGAAAAACCATCCGTTTCTTACCGAAATTTCGAGGGCAATCTAATGGACGGGGTGGATTTCCCCGAAAACACCTCTGTGGAGCCCACCGATCATGTCAGTGCCGGACGTGCGAAAGGCTACGCACGTCCGTGAAATCTGATTTTTCAGGCAATTGTGGCCCACCATCTTTGATCATATGGCAGATCTAAACCGTCCATCGTGTAGGCCAGCCAAAATACTTTCAAGAGACGTTGATTTTATGAAATAATGCAAGGAATGTGAGAGTTATGAAGCCCCGAACTTGGCTACGAAAAGGCTTTCGCTGCGTGTGCGATAGCTTCCCAAATCCGATTTCCACCACTCCAAAAGCTATAAAAAGAGTTCCAAACATGGAGAAGAGGGTGTGCTTGAACAGGGGACGTCATATAGAGAAAGAGAGGCGGAGAGAGAAGTGTTTGGAAGTTTTGTAGATTTTTTTTCTTTATTTTTCTTCTTTTTCCTATGAATTATGTTGAGACTTAGTCTAATTATGTTAGGCTAAACCTCTTAGCTAGGGCTAAGAGGTGAAGCTTGTGGCGTGATGGGAGCTTCTACAGGTTTGATTTGAACTGAACTGATTGACTCTGTTTTGATTTAAGAAATTCTTTTAGTCATTAATGGTTTGTTGTGATTTAAATTACAGTAGATCTGTGATGGCTTGAATAATTCCTTTCCTTTTATTTTGATGTTCGGAAACCCTGTTGTTCGCCATCGTCTCATAGACATGGTTGGATGATGGAATCCTTCCTAATACTCATACATCTTTTAGTTGGTTATGGATTGGTCTAAGTTCTGTTGTTTACCTTGTCTCTTAGGCATGGATTTGTGATGGAATCATACCTAATTCTTATACCTTTCATCTCTTGAAAACTATATCAAGTAAGTTCAATATAATATCCATGAAGCAGGCATAAGATCTCCCTGATCTCTACAAGTGGATCCTCTGAATCCCTAGTTTCCTTTCTCTGAATTCTTTAAGTTTAGATTAATATTTCACCATTATTCCTCAAATCACAATTGGTTTAGATTTCATCTTAGCCTAGTTTTAGATCTGGTTATTTTCAGATAACGTACAGGTTTCAGTCCCTGTGGATTCGACCTCGGTCTTACCGAGTTTATAACTACATCACAACCCTGCACTTGGGGTGTGAACAAGTTTTTGGCGCCGTTGCCGGATATTGACGGCTATGTTTCCTGAAGTTAACTGGTTTTAGATTTAGGTTAAGATTAGGACTTTTCTGATTTTTAGGATTTATTTTAGAATTTTCTAATTCCAGGTTTTTCTTTAATTTTTAGAAATTTTCTATTTAAATAACTTTCTATTTTTAGATAGTTTTCCTTTTTTTAGAAACTAACCCAACTTTCTTATTTTGTAGGATTCTGAGATAGGTTTCTAAATTGGTAATTTCTCTCTTCCTTACTATTTCTAGATTAGGATTCCTTTTTAGTAAGTTTCTAATTCTAACTCTTTTAGAATCTAATTTTATTTCCTATTTTATTTTTAGAAATTTTCTATTTTAAGACTTTCTGTTTAGAAACTAACTTTCCTGTTTTGTAGGCTTATTAGAAATTTCTAATTCGGTACGCTCTTTCTAAATTTCTACTTTCTAATTTAGGAATTCTTCCTTGTTTCTTTTTATTTCTATATTTCTCTTCTTAGGAATTTTATAGGCTTGCTATTCTTAGAAACTAACTTGTTTTGTTCTATTTTGTAGGTTTCAATTTTGGGACTCCAATTTGGTAACTTCCTTCCAACCCTCTTTCTCTTTTTAGATTTTTATTTCCCTTCTTAGGATTAGGTTTAGAATTTGATTGAGGGCTGCGAGTGTTTCATGCCCAAGTGGGCTCGTGATAACACTCGACGTCTCTTGACTGAAGGAGGATTAGTTGAGGGGTTAACTATCCATCGTAGGACTAGACACCGCTCGAAATCCCCTGAGTTAATTGAGGATATGGCTAGAAATCAACCTCTTCTACCCCAACCTAGGGTAGAAGATCTCCAGGATGAGAATGAGGTGCATCAAACACCCCCGCCTCGTACCTTACGAGATTACTTACAACCGGCGGGGGTGAGTACGCCCTCATGCATGGTTTTTCCTGAGAATGCAGGACACATGGATATCAAGCCAGGGGTGATCCAACTCCTCCCTAAATTTCATGGGCTTGAGTCAGAGAATCCTTACTTACATTTAAAAGAATTTGATGAGATCATAGCTACCTTATACTTTCTTAACGTGTCTGATGACACGGTCAGACTGAAACTCTTTCCCTTTTCTTTGAAAGAGAAAGCCAAGACGTGGTTACATTCACTATGTCCTCGATCAATTGGCAGATGGAATGACATGACAAGGGAGTTCATTAAGAAGTTTTTTCCATACCATAAGACGAACACCCTGAGAAAGTCGATCATGAACTTCGCCCAAAGGGAAGATGAAACATTCTTCCAATGTTGGGAGCGGTTCAAGGATCTTGTCAGTTCATGCCCACAACATGGTTTTGAAACGTGGCGCATCACGAACTTTTTTTATGATGGACTGACATCTCCCATGCGCCAATTAGTCGAGACGATGTGTAATGGGGAGTTTATGAATAAAGGAGTCAATGAAGTGTGGGATTACTTTGATAAACTTGTTGAGAACACACAATCATGGGACATCTCCCCTAGACCTAGTACTACGTCTAGGCTGACTCATTCCAAGGAAAGGGGTGGAATGTATTTCCTGAGAGAAGACGATGATATTAATGCTAAGGTAGCTAATCTCACTAGGAAACTCGAGGCCATGGAATTTAAGAAGGATAAGGCTAAGGAAATTGTTTGTAGCATCTGTGGTTGCAACATTCATACTACTGAAAACTGTCTAACTATCTCTGCCTTTCAAGAGGTATTAAATGAGCAATCCAATGCTGTAAGCAATTACCAAAGACCTTTCAGTGGGCCCACCTCTAACACATACAATCCTGGCTGGAGAAATCATCCAAACTTCAGTTGGAGGAATGGACAAACCGCTACACCTCAAGGTTACCTAAATCAAAATCCAACTCAAGAGAAACCTTAAGAGGATTCGGTTCTGAAACATTTTCAAAAGCAAGAGCTTTTCAATCAAGGTATGCTACAGGCCTTCCAAGACCTAACAAAAGCAATACAAGGACTTAAGGCTGAAAATACGATTGGCAACAAGGGGAGCTTCCCAGCTCAACCTCTTCCCAATCCTAAACCGCAATATGAAGTTAGCGACCCAAGCTCTTCAAATCAGATGGAGCAAGCTAAATCCATCACTACTCTTAGGAGTGGAAAGATCATTGATAAAACCATTCCGGTTAGGGCTGAAAAGCCTAAGGACCCGGAAGTGGATAAAGAAGATGGATCTAGCAATGCCCCACCAGAATTAGAACCGGAACCTCAAGGAAAGCCGGTTGCTCCATTTTTCCAACGGTTGGTTGCACCAAAATCGCTCTCTAACTCTCAGGATATTCTAGAGGTGTTGAAACAAGTGAAGGTCAACATTCCACTACTTGATGCCGTGAAACAAATACCTTCATATGCCAAATTCCTGAAAGACTTATGTACGACCAAAAGACGGCAAAATATTTAAAAGAAAATCTTCCTGACTGAGAAAGTGAGTGCCATCCTAAAGCAAGATGTGCCGCAAAAATTCAAAGACCCCGGTAGCCCAACCATATCATGTGTAATTGGGGACCATCGAATTGATCACGCACTTCTTGACTTAGGAGCGAGCGTTAATCTTATCCCCTACTCGGTATATAAACAGTTGGGCTTAGGTGAATTAAAACCCACCTTAACCACACTACAACTTGCTGATCGCTCTATTCGTATACCAAGAGGGATAATTGAGGATGTGTTGGTCCAGGTTGATCGATTTTACTACCCAATTGATTTCATCATCTGGATACCGAACCCATCGGTAACACAAGCACTCAGATTCCCCTCATTCTTGGTCGCCCATTCCTTGCCACTTCAAATGCAATTATTAATTGCAGGAATGGTGTCATGAGTATGTCTTTTGGGAATATGACATTAGAAATGAATATATTTTTCAACACGGCCAGACGGATAGAGGAAGATAACGATATCTACGATATTAACAGGATCGATACTTTCGTGGATGACAGGACACCCCTTACCTTATCCTCTAGAGACGTGCCTGGCCCACTCCCATGAGTTTGATGATAACATAATTAGGGAGACGTGTGCCATGCTTGATGCGGTACCGGTACTTGAAGTTAACCGGTGAAGGCCACAATTTGAAGAGTTACCCCAAACTGATGAAGTGCCTCTACCGTCTAACCTCAAGCCACCGAAGCTTGACCTAAAACCTTTGCCCTCTGATTTAAAATATGCATACTTAGGTCAAGATGAGACATACCCGATGGTGATTTCTGCCCACCTTGAGAAAGAATAAGAGAGTATGCTCATATCTACTCTCCTGGAGCATAAGGGAGCCCTTAGATGGACAATCACGGACCTCAAGGGAATCGACCCCTTGATTTGTACTCACCACATATATCTTGAGGATAATGCGAAGACCGCTCGACAACCACAACGTAGACTAAATCCAAACATGAAAGAAGTGGTTAAGGCCGAGGTTCTTAAACTATTGGATGTGGGTATCATATACCCTATATCTGATAGTCAATGGGTGAGTCCAACTCAGGTGGTTCCTAAGAAGTCCGGGATCACCATCGTAGCCAATGCCAATAATGAACTCGTGCTGACTAGAGTCACTACTGGTTGGAGGATGTGCATTGACTACAGAAAATTAAATACCGTCACGAGAAAAGACCACTTTTCTTTGCCCTTCATTGATCAGATCTTGAAAAGGTTAGCTGGTCATTCCTATTACAATTTCTTTGACGGGTATTCGGGCTACAACCAGATAGAGATCGCCCCTGAAGATCAAGAAAAGACTACGTTTACATATCCCTACGACACCTTTGCTTACCGAAGGATGCTGTTTGGACTATGTAATGCTCCTGCCACCTTCCAACGATGTATGATGAGCATATTTTCTGACATGGTGGGGCAATATTTAGAGGTCTTCATGGACGATTTCTCTGTCTTCGGTCCATCTTTCAGCGAGTGCTTGGAAAGTCTTAAATATGTGCTGAAAAGATGTGAAGAAAAGAACTTGGTACTTAATTGGGAGAAGTGTCATTTCATGGTTCAGAAGGGAATTGTCCTTGGTCACATTATTTCATCCAAAGGAATCGAAGTGGATAAGGCAAAGATCGATCTTATCTCTAACCTACTTCCACCCAAGAACATAAGGGACTTGCGATCCTTCCTAGGACACGCCGGGTTTTACAGAAGATTCATAAAGGACTTTAGTCTCATCTCTCGTCCTCTATGTAATCTACTTCAAAAGGATGCACCATACAAGTGGACTGAACCATGTCAGGAAGCTTTCACTAAGCTTAAGGGCATATTAACTAGTGCACCCATCATACAGCCACCTGACTCATTCCTTTTGAACTTATGTGCGACGCGTCTGATTATGCTCTTGGGGGAGTTCTAGGCCAGAGAAAAGATAAGAAACCCTACGTTATTCATTACGCAAGTAAGACTCTAAATCCTGCCCAAGTGAACTACTCGACTACGGAAAAGGAACTCTTAGCCGTAGTGTTCGCCTTGGACAAATTTAGGTCCTACTTGATTGGATCCAAGATCACTATTTACACTGATCACGCAGCGCTTAAGTATCTTCTGTCTAAGAATGATGCTAAGCCCCGCCTGATACGATGGATCCTCCTACTCCAGGAATTTGACCTAGAGATAAAAGATAAAAAGGGAGTAGAGAACGTAGTGGCTGACCATCTTTCTCGCCTTAATCCCTCTGATTCCCTTGAAACAACACATATCAATGACATGTTCCCCGATGAATAATTGTTCAGAGTCTCCCATTCACTTGATTCGCTGATATTGCTAATTATCTTGCCACAGGTTCCATACCGACACATTGGACTGCGCAAGATAAGAAGAAAATTTTCACCAAGGTACGTAACTTTTTCTAGGATGATCCGTATTTGTTTAAATATTGCCCAGACCAAATCCTGAGGAGATGTGAGCCAGATGATGAGCATCAAAGTATCATCTCCTTTTGTCACTCACAGGCCTGTGGTGGTAACTTTTCTGCTAAAATGACCACGACCAATATTTTGCAGTGTGGCTTTTACTGGCCCACTATGTTCAGGGACACTCACGAGTTTTGTAAAGCTTGTGAGCATTGTCAAAAATTGGGAGCGTTGTCCCGTCAAAATATGATGCCTTTGAATCCCATTCTTATCATCAAGGCATTTGATTGCTGGGGCATCGATTTCATGGGACCATTTTCCCAATCTTTTGGAAATCTATATATTTTGCTCGCTGTAGACTATGTCACTAAGTGGGTTGAAGCGATTCCGGTCGGAATAATGACCATCGCACAGTCATTAAATTCCTGAAAGAAAACATCCTTTCCCGATTTGGAACGCCTCGAGCTATCATTAGTGATGGGGGCTCACACTTTTGTAATAGACCATTTGAGAGTTTAATGAAGAAATACGGTATCTCTCATAAGGTGAGCACCCCATACCACCCACAGACAAGCGAGCAAGTTGAGATTTTCAATAGGGAGATCAAACACATTTTGGAGAAAACGGTTAACCCTGACCGTAAGGATTGGTCAACCCGATTGACTGATGCCTTATGGGCTTACCGTACTACGTTTAAAACCCCTATTGGAATGTCTCCCTTTAGACTTGTCTATGGGAAGGCTTACCACTTGCCTGTGGAGTTGGAACATAGAGCCTACTGGGCGATCAAAAGTTTGAATTTCAATTTGGACAACGCTGGCTCGCTACGCAAACTTCAGTTAAATGAACTTGAAGAAATCCGGAACGACGCTTATAAGAACTCGAGAATTTACAAGGACAGGATGAAGGCGTTTCATGACCAACATATTCTACGGAAATCATTCACACCTGGTTAGAAAGTCCTTTTATATAATTCTCGGTTACATCTCTTTCCAGGTAAGCTTCGATCTCGTTGGACTGGCCCTTACATTGTGGTCACTGCGTATCCTTATGGGGCCGTTGAGATAAGAGATCCGGACAATGGCAAGGAGTTTAAAGTAAATGGACATCGCTTAAAGCCATTTATCGAGAAATTTGATTCAGAGGACATGTCCATACCTCTGACTGATCTTATTTACCAGGATTGACCTCCTAGTCTGACGGAGGTATAGGAAGGTTTCCTATTTTCTGAGGACTAGGATAGTTTCCTGTATATTATTTTAGGATAGACGGTAAACTTAGCGCTCCTGGGAGTTAACCCAGCTTTTCATTCTGTTTCATTTCCTAGTTAGTTAGTTCAATGTTTGTGGGTAACATTGCTGCAAACCCTCACGAGACTACAACTCGTCCATTAGGGGCAACCTAGGGGTTTAAAGGCTTGTTGCATACGCTAAATGCAATCGAGAGTACCTGCGAAAGTGGTGTAGGTAGGATTTCATTTTTGTTATTTTTATTTTACTTCTGTTGGTTTCTCTCTTGTGCTGACCCGATCTTACGTAGATATCTTTGGAAAGCCTTTTAATTCTTTCGTCCAGGTACTATCTTTCCATCACTCCTCTTATATTTTTGTTGTCCCATGTGCATTGCATGCTTATTTCTTTTACATTGAGGACAATGTAGATTTTAGGTTGGGGGTGGGAGATTAGGGTTCCTAATCAGCATTTTCTTGGTCTTGAGCAAAAATTGTGAATTTTTTTTTAAAATTTTCTGGACTTTCTTGTGAATTCGAAGGGATTTTGACGGCTATCTAGGGCACTTGGAATTTCAAGATACGTGATGTTGGTAATTTAAGACGCTTGCATTCAGTATCTGTTGGATTTCATAGTTAAGTTTGAATTGTTAATCCAAAATTAGAAGTTGTAAACATTGATTGAGTTATGATCTCACATGTCACATCTCGCTTTCACATTAAGGTTTTAGTTTGATATTGAAGGATTTATTTGGTACTCACTAAGCTTGAAAGGAACCAACCTGAGAAATTGAAAGGATTGGGCGAATGGTCTACACCATAGGTTTGCTCCCTATAGGTATAGATTTAATTCTCTATGAATGATATGTGAAAATTTTGGGTGTACAGTCTTCATCATGGGTTTGCTCCCTGTAGGTGAGGATTTGATTCTCCTTTTTGGCGTCACTTTTAATGGAAAAATCAAAAGCTAAAGGAATGAAAAGATGATCTGTGAGGCAAGTTTTGGTTATCATGAATCTTCTTATTGGTTACCAATGATATCCTGAAATAGAGAAGTGAATTTTAATGATGATAAGCTGAGATTACACTGTACGCTCATAGATCTCAATGATTAGAATTTTTCTAATTAATGGAATAATACTTTGAACTTGATTATGAAGTTTACCGTGCGCTTGAGTCTAGGAGCAAGTAATATCCAACATTCATGAATCTGGGAATTCTCATATCTGGATTATTCTACAAAAATCACTCGAGTTTATAGAAATTGTTCTGTAATTCTCAACTTACTTTTCGCATATTTTGCTCGGGACTAGCAAAATGCTGGTTCGGGGTTGTGTTAAGGGTCAAATATTACATATCAGACCCAGTTATTACATGGATTTACAAGCATGATACCGTTTAATGGCCTGATTTAATTATGTTTGTGATGCAGAGTGTATTTACCAGCATGGACTGAAAAAGGATGCTAGAAGTGTGGATTTGACACTCCGAAGTTACCAGAGCAAGGGACGCACTCCAGAGAACCAAGACTGAAGAATTTACATGCCAGGGATCTGAGGAAATCAAGCCATTCACGTTAAAGAGGCCCGAAATTGGTGAAAAATGCAAGATCACATAGTTCTCGCCATCTGATTGGCTCAAAACTTCATACATGGCCTGAGGGCCATAAATTAACCGTACATATCAAATTTCAGCCCTCGGATCACTATGAAAGTACCCCAACTGACAGATCAGCCCATAAACTGTTGATTCTGGGCCCACCTGATATCTGGAACTATCTCAACTTTGGTCTTGACGGTTTAAATAAGATGAGAAAATGAATGGATGGATCAGATTTTTAAAACACATCACAGTGGGGCTCGTATGTGAGGTGTGTACACTGCACGTGTACACGTATGCGAGCCGCACCGAATCAACTAAAGCGGGTCAGCGCTGCTGACCCGCGTCTTCTTCCAAACACGGCAGTTGCCGTTTTAGCGTTGTATAACCGACGGACGGCGTCCGTTTTTGCGGACGCTAGTGGACCCCATAGAATGACCGTACGGATGATGCAAGCCGTCTATCTTGTAGAGGGCCATGAATTCTTCAAACCTATGCTGAACTTTTGGACCCATGCAAGCACACATGCGTGATACAGAGGCCATAAGTGGACTGCCCTGCAACGTTCAAATTGATGTTTGAATGATTTCTTCTCTGATTCTGAGTCAATGGACATGAAAAACCATCCATTTTTTACCGAAATTTCGAGGGCAATCTAATGGACAGGGTGGATTTTCCCAAAAATACCTCTGTGGAGCCCACCGATCACGTCAGCGCCGGACGTGCGAAAGGCTATGCACGTCCGCGAAATCTGATTTTCCAGGCAGTTGTGGCCCACCATCTTTGATCAAATGGCAGATCTGAACCATCCATCGTGTAGGCCAGCCAAAATACTTCCAAGAGACGTTGATTTTACAGAAATAATGCAAGGAACGCGAGAGTTATGAAGCCCCGAACTTGGCTGCGAAAAGGCTTTCGTTGCGCGTGCGATAGCTTCCCAAATCCGATTTCCACCACTCTAAAAGCTATAAAAAGAGTTCCAAACGTGGAGAAGAGGGTGTGCTTGAACAAGGAACGTCAGATAGAGAAAGAGAGGCGGAGAGAGAAGTGTTTCGAAGTTTTGTAGATTTTTTTTCTTTATTTTTCTTCTTTTTCCTATGAATTATGTTGAGACTTAGTCTAATTATGTTAGGCTAAACCTCTTAGCTAGGGCTAAGAGGTGAAGCTTGTGGCGTGATGGGAGCTTCTACAGGTTTGATTTGAACTGAACTGATTGACTCTGTTTTGATTTAAGAAATTCTTTTAGTCATTAATGGTTTGTTGTGATTTAAATTACAGTAGATCTGTGATGGCTTGAATAATTCCTTTCCTTTTATTTTAATGTTCGGAAACCCTGTTGTTCGCCATCGTCTCATAGACATGGTTGGATGATGGAATCCTTCCTAACACTCATACATCTTTTAGTTGGTTATGGATTGGTCTAAGTTCTGTTGTTTACCTTGTCTCTTAGGCATGGATTTGTGATGGAATCATACCTAATTCTTATACCTTTCATCTCTTGAAAACTATATCAAGTAAGTTCAGTATAATATCCATGAAGCAGACTTAAGATCTCCCTGATTTCTACAAGTGGATCCTCTGAATCCCTAGTTCCCTTTCTCTGAATTCTTTAAGTTTAGATTAATATTTCACCATTATTCCTCAAATCACAATTGGTTTAGATTTCATCTTAGCCTAGTTCTAGATCTGGTTATTTTCAGATAACGTACAGGTTTCAGTCCCTGTGGATTCGACCTCGGTCTTACCGAGTTTATTATTACATCACAACCCTGCACTTGGGGTGTGAACAATAGTGACCTCGAGTGCAAACTCGTGAACTTACCTATCCACTGCTATTCATTAGGGGTGATGCCCTACAACTTACCTATCGTATGTGATTAACTAGGATTGATGACCCTAGATGGATCATTGTTTGGGTAAGTGATATAAAGGGAGGTACCTTAGCTTCTTGAATCTGCTGTATGAATAAGCCTAATAAATTACTTGGCTAACACGATCATGCACCGCATTACATGTGCTTTGGCGAGGAAGCGCATGTTTAGGGAGTTTGCCATGCGCGATCGTGAGATGATGTTGCTGAGGGAGTGTAGGCAAGAGCATGCATCATTATGCATATCATTCCTACATTAACAAGAGTAATTAGGATATGATTTTTGTACTGCTTTACCATTACTACTTGATTGAATTGATAACGTGTTAACCTTTGCCTTATAGTACCACTGAGTTGATCACTCATTCCCACTCTAGGACGGTGTTTTAAAACACCAACCAGACTTTGATTTAGATGCAGGTTCTGATGTGGCTTACGTGACGGAGCTAGACTTCATGGATGAGAAGGAATTCTCCTATGATCAGCTATCAGGCGGGTCTCTGTAGACCTTGTTTTGATTCAACGGGATTACAGGGTTACATGGATTAGATGGACAGTTGCATTTTAATATTTTATAAATTTTGAAACAAACACATGTATATATTCAGCTTGGAACAGATTCATACTCCGAATGGTGAAACACTTTTATGTTATAATTCAAGTACTTAAGTTTTCCGCTTGTTTAATTTGATTGCACCTGGAGTATGATATGTTATTTTAGAATAATTCCACTCATGTTTAATGCATTAACATGGACAACATTTAAACATCATTATCTATGTTACATAAGTGATGCATCGGATCTCGGGAGTTGAGCCTTTGCTCGATTCTCAATTTTTGGGGCTTTACAGTAAATCCCCCAATCGCATTATCATGTTGCCTTAAGATGTTCGCATAAATCCACCTTAGCGTTGGCCATGTCGGTGAATATCTGTAGTTATGGGATGCGGGTCGAGTCAGATTTTCTATAAATTATATTCCACATTGTGAAGATCACTACGTATGATGAGCCGCACACACTTTACTAGGCGTGCATCTCATGTAGCTTGTTTGCGCATGCTGATACTCATTGTAGTAGTGGAATAGAAGACGTATCAGAACCCTTACATTACTTTCATGAATCTCTTGAATTATTGTTAATTTAAGGATAACCATCACCATGAGTAGGGCATTGACCTTCTCCAACCATACAGTGATGTAGGTGACGTACAGATTGAAGACCTAGAGGATCATCTCCCTATGGAAGATTATACTGAAAGAATAAGAAAATAGTTTTATGAATTAGTTGTATACTTCCGCTACAAACTCGATAAATGTAATAAACTCTCATTAGGAGGGCATTTGATTATTTACTAAATTCTTTTACTCTGATAAAATAATCAATACAGTCGATTTTATTCTCGTGAATGTCACCTTCATAAATGTATCTAGATTTGATCTAAATGAAAAAATGAGGTGTGATTTTTAAAGCATCCAATTTACACATTATTAATGATCGGTTTTCTCGGGCACGAGTATGAACTCTGTTTCCATGCCTCTAAGGATTCCCTACTTCTTGTGTTTGAGGTAATATGAATAGAGCCCGATACACAGATCCTTCACATGGGCAGTACAAAGGATTTACTAGTATCAATTCATAATCCTGTTAAATCTCAATCCTTTGCTTGATCAGGGCATTGAAATCATTTAAGATTTTCTAAGACTTAGAATTTGAGTCAAACCGCGTAAATTTCGTGTAAACATGGTTCCATCAGTCAATAATCTCGGTTGTTCTAAACTCATGGGAAATATCACGAATCCTATATTCTCGTAAGGGATAATTCTATGTGGCCCATTAAGCTTTCACTACGTACTCTGATTATCTGATACACTACCCAAAATTACTTTTATCATCCTCACTGGTTGATTTTGCTTAAGTTTTCAATGTATTACTTGTAATGTAGATATATATATATATGTCTAGGTGCGCGTATAATTGGCTACATGAATTGGGACGCTACACGGGATGGTTTTAGCATAGATTGCAAACATGGACTATCTGTACGGACTATGTGGGGTCCATTGTAATTATGTTGATAAATCCACTTAGTTCATCAGTTTCTTCAGGTTACACTTGAATACGATAAAAAATGAGACTATTTCGAAGGCTTCGGATGGTCCAGATTAATCTAATGGATGGCTGTGATTTTACAGTGTCAATGGTTTGGGTTGATTGAATGATACTACCCTTAGATTCGTGTAAGACTCCCTCTCCAGTCTCTAGAGGAAAAATTAAAAATTTTCCATTTTCAAAACTTCGTTCAAGCGCTTGTTGGAATCAAGTTTTGGTTTGATACAAATGCACATGTGTGCATCTCAGGCTTTATTCACACGAATAACAGCCAGGGATTATGTTATAGACTGATCACCGATCACGAGGTAGAGTGGTTCATTAGACATGTGGTCGGATCGTCAGAAACTGTTTTCATTTCATGATCCTTAATCAGATGATCTCAAACAGTTATATGCACTATTTAACGACCCCATTGCCTTTTAATTCACAATTTGAGAGGTCCATGATGTCCTTCAGGGTGTCTAGGTATAGGTGCATAATGAACCTTATGATTGAGCGGTTGAATCATGATTTATTACACGAATATGCATGATATAGGTTAATGATGCGTATACCGTGACCTTTTGGTTTTAGAAACTATAAGTTGTGTAGGATTCTTCCTTAGATACCGTGGACTCCAGGAATAGGTCTAAACAGTCCTGATGTTAAATGCAAACTAATAGATTTGTCGGGGATTGTCCATGGATCGTAAAGTGGATTGTTATGTGATTTTTGGGTTGGCCATCCAACAGATATTATGCGAAATCTGATGGATAGTGGATGTTATGAGTAAAGTCCTGAAATTGATAGTGTAGGATTCAATTGGATCAACTAATCATTGTCTAAAATTTCATTGCGATCGGGTTCCTATAAATATGTTTTCTGTGATTAAGTGCTGGGTATGTACATATACACCGTGGAAAGTTATGGGAAATCAATAATGTATTTGTACCCATTAAAATTGGATTTCAATGGTATTAAACATTTATCTATATATCAGAATCATGATTTAATATTCAGATTCATTGATGATCGGGTCTACGGTTCAAATTGTGTCTATGGTCTATTTCCCAATGATGTGATGGTTTATCTTAAAAACCAACGGTTGAATTGTTTGATCTATGAATGAGGATTACTCCCAATGGTCAGATTTACGTTAGTGTAGATGGATGGTTCAGATGAGGTAGAATGATAACCTACACATGTATGTACTATGTTAAGTTTTCATGGTAAGACTTGGGGACTTTTGATACCCAAGTATTGAAAAGTTCTGGTTGTTACACCAATATAGAAAATTCTTGTTTGCTTAGAATCAAATCTAATTGATGCACTAAAAAAATTCATGGTAGATCGATTCATACACCATGACTCATGTTTCTAATTCTATGCATGGATTCATTAAGAGCCGTTAAACAATAGATGGAAAACGCTTTGTTCTCACGACCAATGGCACTCAGGCGGAGGTTAAGGCTATAGGGGCCTATAGGTTAAAGTTGAAGTCAGGACATTATTTGGACCTGGACAATACTTTTTACGTGCGATCTTTATGGTGCAGTCTAGTTTCCATATCGCGTCTCGACGCTAGTGGATACACATTCTCATTTGGGAATGGAAAGTTTGTGTTGTCACATGGTTCAGATATCATTGGCCTTGGTTCTTTAGTAAATAATCTATATCAATTACACATCGACAATTCGTACCTCCAATCAAGGTCTGTGAATGTGAATGAAAACATAAATTTGTAGGTGTGAAAAGGAAGTTGATTAAGGAAAATTCTTCCATGTTATGGCACAAGCGACTTAATCATATTTCTCGTAAAAGAATTGAAAGACTTGTTAAAGAAGGAATTCTAGGTGCATTGGATTTCATGGACTTTACAGTCTATGTGGATTACATAAAGGGAAAGCAAATGAGAATAAGGAAGTTAGGTGCTACCAGGAGTACTAGTTTCTTAGATGTGATACATACATATGTGTGTGTGTGTGGTCCATTCCCTATGGTGTCTTGGAATAGACAAAAGTACTTCATCGATAACCGACTTGACAAAAGGATTAAAGTCATCAGATCTGACTGTGGTAGTGAATACTATGGCAGATATGATGAATGAAGATAAAACCCAAGTTCATTCACTAGATTCCTAAAAGAACGTGGTAGCATCACTCAATATACCATACATGGTACATCAGAACAAAATGGTTAGCTGAGAGACAAAACAAGACCCTAAAAGATATGGTCTACTCCATGATTAGTAATTTCACTCTTTCGGAATCACTGTGGGGTGATGCCTTAAAGACAACAGTTTACATCCTTAATCATGTTCCGACTAAGGCTGCTTGTAAAAGTCCATTTGAAATGTGGACAGAAATGAAACCTAGTGTCAATCACCTCCACGTATCGGATTGCGCCCCTGAAGTAAGGATCTATAACCCACAACAAAGAAAACGAGACCCAAGAACTGTCAATGGGTATTTTATCGGTTATCCTGAAAAGTCAAAGGGATTTGGAGATTTGGGTTTTGTTGTCCCTCACATAGTCCATGGATAGTTGAATTAGGAACTGTAAAATTTCTTGAGGACAACGATAGTGGTGCATAACATATAAACTTTGTCTTTGAGGAGTAAATTGTGACTGATCTTATATCAATTATAGGAGATATCAACCCATTGCTCATTCATTGAATGTGGATTTAAGGGAAGATTGATTATGAGCTCCATAAAACACTCCCGTGATAGAAGAATCATCTAATTAGGAAGAAGTGTCATTAAGGAGATCCATAAGGGATAGAAAATTAACAGTACTCGATGATTACATTATGTAAGCATGAGTTTGACATAGGTGTGAAAGATGACCTCGACTCTTACACACATGCCAAACAAATTACCAACTCCTCTCAATGGATTAATGCAACGGAAGATGAACTAAAGTCTATGAAAGACAACAATACCTAGGATTTAGTCAATTTACTTAAACGGGCAATACTGATTGGTTGTAAATAGGTTTATAAAACCAAGTGGGATGCCAAAGTGAAGATTGAAAGATATAAAGCCCGATTAGTCGCTAAGGGGTTCACTCAAAAGAAAGCATTGATTTTAAAGAGATATTTTCATCAATTTCCATGGAAGACTCTTGGATTATTATGGCATCGTTGGCTCAATACGATCTTGAGCTACAAACATGTATATGCTTCAACTGAAGGGTTTTGAGATCCATGGATCTGAACATTTAATATATAAGCTAAAAAAGTCCATCTACGGTCTAAAGTAAGTATCATGTTAGTGGTACTTGAAATTTCATAAAGTATTTTTTTTTCATATGGTTTTAAGGAAAATGTTGTTGATCAATGTGTGTGTGTGTGTGTGTGTGTGTGTGTGTGTGTGTGTGTGTCTATATAAAGATCAATGGTGGTAAGTTGGTGTTCCTACTATTATATATCGATGATATTTTGCTAGCATGCAATGATAAATGAATGATGTTGATGTCAAAGGATTTTATAATAGAAATTCATAATGAAGGATCTTGGCTCTGCATCATTTGTTACAAGTATAGAAATATACGGTGATAGAGCAAAAGGTATTTTGGGATTATCCAAGAAGACCTACGTTGCAAGGATTCATAACAAATATGACATATAGAGCTGTGCGCCAGGAGAGGCTCCTGTCATTATAAGCTTAGCCTATTAAAGTGTCCCAAGAATGATCTTGAAAAGAAGGAAATGCAGGATATTCCATATGCATTTGCAGTGGGAAGTATTATGCATGCACAAATCTGCACTCGTCCTAACATAGTATTTGTGGTTAAAATTCTTGGGAGATATATGTCGAATTCAGGAATGGATCATTGGAGAGCCGTAAAGAAAGTGATGTAGTACTTGTAAAGGATGAAGGATTTCATGCTCACATACAAATAGACCAATCGGTTGGAACTGATTGGATATATAGATTTGGACTTTGCTGGGTGCCTTGATGGCAAAAAGTCCACATCAATATATGTTTTCACGATGACTCGTGGAGCTGTATTGTGAAAAAAATGGAAAACAGACACTTATGGCTTCATCCAACATGAAAACAGAATTTATCACCTATTACGAAGCCACATGTTAGGTGATCTAGTTACAGAACTTTATCTTAGGGCTTCAGGTTACGAATTCAATTCCAAAGCCTCTGAGAATCTACTGTGATAACACTGTAGCAATATTCTTATCCACCAATAACAAAAGTTTGTATAAGTTAAAGCACACAGACTTAAAGTTTTTTGTTGTGAAGGAGAGAATTTATGATTGTTTAGTGTCTGTAGAATACATTGGCATGAAACTGATGATTGTGGACCCAATAACTAAGGACTTACCTCCCAATGCATTTAAGAAGTTAGTGAATGATATGAGATTAGTTAGCAATAAAGATGTATTTAATTAGTAGGAGATACATATACTCTATTTTTATATTATTTTTATTTTATTTAGAACAGTAGACAATTAAGTTGTTTTATGGCATTTTGGTCTCTGCTCCTTAAAGTAAAGTTTTCATGCGCATAGTTATATAAGTGAGCATAATGCATTAAAGTTTCAAGGTAGTAGGACCACTTGAAAATCTGCATGGAAAGATGCATTACACATGAGATTTTCATACAATGCTCCCTAGCTTTCAGAATTTATGCCATTAGGAGGGCTATTATGTGTAATCGTGCTTAGTCCCGTTGCGATAAATGTAATGACAATTGTCATGGTTTCATAACAATAGTTTTAGTGGATCAGATTATTCAGAGTACTATTCTTGATCCATAATAAATATTTGGTAAAGTTTCGAGCTCGTAAAGTTATACTAGATATATCAATCTATTACATATATAAGTCAATGCCACTGTGGAATAAGTGGGAAAATATTAGAATATGTGGCCCACCTATTGCATTGATTGTCGGGTAATGGAGTGGACAACTTGGATCGTCATATAGAGTTATTGGTGGGGCACACAATTGTGTGGTGTGTACAGTTCAAGACTACCCTACAAAGTATCATACGTGAAAGAGTATTAAGAGAAAAGAGTTTTTCTCTCTCGACAGAGAAGGCATTGTCATGCCTGCGTCATAGTATCTCGCCATTCCGTAGGATCCCGCTGTCCTCCTGGTCGAATTTCGGCAACCCGTGACCTGTAATTAGTATTTACGCGCGCCCTTAAGTCACATCCTGTAAACCCGAGCGACTCAACTCGAGACCTATGCCATGGTGACCGCACCATCCCTGTGGTTCTGATGCCGCATCTCGTGCACCAATCCGACACTTAGATTGTGAGATTTGGCTAGCGCTCTATTCTGGTCGTGGACCACACGTCGCGGGGCCAGGACATTCCAGAAAGCACAATTTCCTAGGACCATCATGAGGGTGATGTCACCCTAGGCTACTAGCCTAGGGGTGACATCATCCACTCCCATGCTTGCTAGGCATGCTTTTACAATGTAATGATGGTCTTACAAGCAATCATTACCTAGCTAAGAGAGCTAGCTATCTCTCTCTCTCTCTCTTATCTCTTTCCCTCTCTCTTTCCTTCCTCATTCCTCCATTTACAAGCCCTTAGACATCCCAACCCATCTCCAAAAATCCAGCTATCTCCACCCTCTACACCTCCTAATCCAACCCTCCTAAAGCTATCTCAACCATAGAAATCTCTTCCTTTTGGAGCTTTAGGACCCTAAGGTGGAAGAAGAAGTTGAAGATCCATGGTGGGTGTATGTTTAGGACTGGATCTTTCTTTCCACTCTTAGATCTTTGGTTTTTATTACATGAGAGCATGTAGGACCCACCAATCAATGGTGGGGATCTTACTTGATCCCTTGGATGTATCTAATGGCCCATCCTTGTTGCATGCATGATCCATGATGGGGCCATTCTCCATGGACCCCATCATGATGTTTTGATTTAATCCATGGCCTTGATGGGTCATCTAGACCTTGATTTCATGGTGGGGATGGCATCCCCACCTCAGAATTTTTTTATGTAGGGCCATGCAATGCATGAGACCCATGTATAGATCTTGATGTATGGTTTTGATGTGATTAGAGGGGCTCATAGTGGCGGAGCCCCTCCTATGGCTGATTATCTCTTCTTCTCTCTCTCTCTCTCTCTCTCTCTTGATCGCTTTCATGATGGCCCACTTGATGCATGTTGCTGTCCAAACATGGGGCGCCCACACATCCAGATTTTTTGGATTACCTTGCTGCCCATTTTCGGGCCAATCTGGATGAGGGAAAATACAAGGATTAGCCTGATTTTTCTGGATGGGTCTGGACCCCTTGCATGATGTATATATTTCATCCATGCTGACCGCCCGTGGGGCCCACCTTGCTGACGTCCAGCAGCTGGCTGGACGATCCAGCACTACTGGTACGATCCAGCAAGCCTGGACGAAGTGAAAACACAAATATCAACTTGATACAAGCTGGTGGGCTACACGTGTGGACCCACCTCAATGTATGTATTCTATAGCCACGCCGTTCATCCATTTACTGGATGTGGGACCCACCCTACATGTGCTGCATGTGTGGGGGTGGGGCCCACCTTAAGGTATGTGTTGTATCTGCACCGTCCATCCCTGGATGGTGCGACCCACTTGATGATTGTGTTGTATATCCTCGCCATCCAATCCTTGGACGGTGGGATCCACCATGATGTATGCGTTGTACATCCATGCTGTTCATCTGGTGGGGCCCATTTGGAAGGTGCAGGCCCACCTGCTGCATGTGTGGGGCCATCTGGAATGTGTAGGGCCCCATCTGTGCTATACAGGCCCACCATGAGGTGTATATTATCCAGGCCGTCTAGCAAGGGCCCATCTTGCAGGCCCACAATGATGTATGTGTTCTATATTCATGCTGCCCATTTGTTTTCTGGACTTTATGGGCTACCTCATCAGGCCCACTATGTTGTATGAGTTACACACACTATCTATCCCTTGTACCTAGCTCATGGGCCCTTCTGTGAGGCCCGATATGATGTATATGAGGCCCATGTGGTGAGGCCCAATGTGATGTATATGAGGCCCTTGTATGAGGCCCATTGTGATGTGTATGATGCCCTTATGATAAGGCCCAAAGTGATGTATATGAGGCCCATGTGGTGAGGCCCAATGTGATGTATATGAGGCCCATTGTGACATGTTTGAGGCCCTTATAATGAGGCCCAAAGTGATGTATATGAGGCCCATGTGGTGAGGCCCAATGTGATGTATATGAGGCCCTTATATGAGGCCCATTGTGATGTGTAAGAGACCCTTATGATGTGGCCCAAAGTGATGTATATGAGGCCTATGAGATGAGACCCAATGAGATGTATGTGAGGGCCTTGTGTGAGGCCCAATGTGATGTATGTGAGGCTCATATGATGAGGCCCAATGTGATATATGAGAGGCCCATGTGGTGAGGCCATTATGATATGTGAGCCCACCATGATGTATATAATAATGTCTACGATGCCCATCCATTTCCTAGCTAGTATAAGGCCGTGGGCTCCCATTATAAGATAGGCTCTAGATGTGTCATGACTTGGGAGCAATGATGTATAAATGTCCACATTGTAAGCCTCTCGAAGGCCCGTTGCTAAGCCCATTACCTTAGGAGTAATGATGGTTAAAGGTCCACATTATAACCTCCCTAGGCCCATCCTTAGGCGCATTCTCATCTTCCCCTAGTGGGCTAACCCAAACCTTTAGGCCCCCATTGATATTAGCATAACCCATCTCATCTTATTGGGCTAAACCCAAACTATTGGGCCCCCATTGATGCTACTAGAAGTACCCAAACCTGGAAGCCCACTCTTTATTCTTAGGCTCATTCTCGATATGTAAGCCATCTAGGCCCATCCTTGTTATGAGGAGGATGCATCATCACCTCTTGCCATAGATGGAAGAATCTGTGGTATCAGATTTGGTATATCCGCTGTTAATGACTAATCTTCATGTTATAGATCAGATCTGCTATCCTTCTATGGACCTTGTCTTATATACAAGCCGATTATCAATTACGACTATAAGTATGCTTAATATAACTCCATGATTCATGCCCATGCGCATCATATGTATGCTTGATATGATGAGTGATTGATCATAACATACGTCATTAGGTGGAATATTATGGGACTCCCCGATAGGAGGAGTTGCCCACATGAGTGCGTGATACATGCAAGATTACTGCATGACTGATTAGTGTGACTTATGCATCTCGCATTTGTGTGACATGATTATTGTATGCCCTAGCGACATCAGGGCCATAAGCTCCACAGGCATATCATGGATGATAAGATTGGACACTGAAAATCTTTTTCTATACATGGGGCCGAATAAATGTTCCTGGGTGAATTTCCCTAAACCCTTATGGTACCAGAAGGTTGCTCCAACGTCTAGACCGAGTGGATGCATGAGCACCAAGTGTCAAATACTAGGAGACCGTGCTTCCCACTGTGTCGTGGTCAATTGGAAGGGGGTTTGGCCTTACCCGCCTGAGAGGAGGGGGCAAAGCTAGGTTGAGCTTGACCAACTCAAAGAATGGGTCCGCTATCGACGTACTGGGTAGATATTAGCAGACTACTAGCGATGTGGATAGTGAGGTCTCTTCCACTCACCATGTTGTGCGCGATGGGGCGATAATCTGGTTTAGAGTGTACTAGACCCTGGTGATATTTTAGAGATGAGCTGTATTATTATGTGGATTCAGATGAGGATTGGTATGCTTGTGATTGCACCTTGCATATGACATTGGCCATGTAGGCCTTGCATCACATGGCCTTGGTGTGACCGATAGCATTCATGCCTTGCATTGCATGGCCTTGGTGTGGCCGATAGCATTCATGCCTTGCATCGCATAGAGTTGGTATGACTGATATCATTTATGGACTTATCAACATGTTTTCGCATTACTTTGACATTGCATTCTTGGCACTTACCTTGCGCACACACTTACACCACCCTCTAAGCTTTCTATAAGCTTATGCATGATTGTTGCATGCAAGTGACGCTAGGACGCGGCAACAACATTGAGATTGGAGAGTGCAGCTATCTTCTGGAGCTTCCAAGTCGGCGCCGGATTCGGCGATCAGAAATTTTGTGAGCCCGGTTTTCGAGTTTGGGTGTAACAGGCGTGGTGGAATCAAATACCGATGATAGCGTCCACTGATGGGAAGGACTATGCCACCAACTGCACAACATTATAAAAGCAATCCTCATTCCCCGACTCCGCTTATCGATGAGGTTATCTCTTCCTATTATCATACCAGGGCGTGAGGAGGAAGATCGATGATTTCCACATCATCTCTGATGAGCTCCGCTAGCTACGTTAATGGTGGACATTGCTCTTGTCACAGGTAAGATTTGTAGCCCTCCTTTCATTGATGCACTGGCAGAGCTTATTAGTAAAAGCTTATCAGTTGCCTTTTATTTCATTTAGTGATTTCTATGATGAACCATTAAATATTATTCATTTAGATTTATGAGGTGCAATACTTGTTTTATTAGTTTAAGGATTTTATTATGATGTTATTTTTATTAATGAGTGCACACAATTTACATGGTTTTATTCATTAAAAAAGAAATATGACTTACTTTCTTCACTTTCAGGCTTTGATTGAATGCCAATTCAATAAACGAATAAAATTATTTCAATCTGATGGAGAATGGAATGTAATGATAGTAAATTTCAAGATTATTTGAAAAAAAATGATATCCTTCACCATGTTTAAAGAGAACTTAGAAATATCATTCAATTAGGCCTTATCATGATGACCCATGCTAAAGTATTGAAAAATATTGGGTCAAAGTCTTTTTTAAGACTAATTTCCTCATAAATAGAATCCCCTTCATGATTTTAAATATAAAATCTCCTTTCCAATGCCTTATGAAAAAAATGCATGATTTTGAATAATTGAGAACATTTGATAGTAAGAGTTATCCTTGTCTCAAATGTTATGTTTCAAACAAATTTAGGCTAAAGTCATTTTTGTGCATTTTCTTAAGGTATAACAACAAACATAAAGGGTATCGCTCTTTACACCCACCTTCAGGCCACATTCATATCTAAAGGCATGTTACTTTGTATGAGCTATATTTTCCTTTTACTAACCTTGCAACTTTGTAGTGTGTTGAGTGTGAAACATTGCATATTCTCCCTATTTATACCCTGCTTTTATAAACATGATAGTGCTTAATCGATTTAATTATGCATGTTTTCATGTACGAGGTGATTTCGAGAGCTTAAGGTAAAGTTGATGCCAAAAGGAAGATTTATGCTCAAAAGATTACTAAATGAAGATTTAAAAATTATTAATGAAGAATTCACATGCCAATGATCGAAGAAAACCAAGTGAGGAATAAAGAGAATCAAAGATTTGAAGTGAAGAAAATGAATCCTGAAATTGTCCTAAAAACAAACATATTCCTGAAATTATCATGAAAAAGCATATTTTGAAACTCCGAGTATATTTTGAAAAACTGTGTTGAGTGTGAAATATTACATATTTTCCCCTATTTATACCTTAGTTTTATAAACATGATAGTGCTTAATCGATTTAATTATTCATATTTTCATGTGCGAGGTGATTTCGAGAGCTTAAGGTGAAATTGATGCCAAAAGGAAGATTTGTGCTCAAAAGATTACTAAATGAAGATTTGGAAGTCATTAATGAAAAATTCACATGCCAAAGATTCAAGAAAACCAAGGGAGGAATTAAGAGAATCAAAGATTTGAAGTAAAGAAAATGAATCATGAAATTATCCTGAAAAAAAACATATTCCTGAAATTGTCCTGAAAAAGTATATTTAGAAACTCTGAGTCCATTTTGAAAAACTACGCAAAGTGAAGTCTAGTTTGGGAAATCACACAAAGTGAAGTCTATTTTAGAAAACTACGCAGAGTGAAGTCTATTTTAGAAAACTGTGCAGAGTGCGTAAATTTGAGACGATTTCTAGATTTTTCCAACTCGGTGCGAATGTTTGAATTCCACAACTATAAATAGGACTCCCTAGGATGCTCCAAAGCATCTTCTAAGGTTTGGAAAAGGTCTCAAGGAGCATACCTAAGGGTGGAGCAACTGCCAAAGAGTTTTTCTTCTTCCCTAGTTTATTTTTCATGCTTTATTTAAGAGATTTGGTTTCAATCATGTCTATGGTAAGCTAAACCTCTTAGTTAGGGCTAAGAGGTGAAACTTGTAGCATGTTGGGATGTTTATTTTGCTTTGATTCTTGTTCTTATTGAACTTCATTGATTTCTAGTTTGATATTAAATGAATATTTTCAGTTTTCTATGATTTATTGTGACTCAAATTACAATAGATGCTGTGATAGGTTTGGATATCTTCTTTTCTTGTTTTGAGATAGTGAGATTGGTATATCCCGTTGTTCACCATCGTCTCCTGGGCATGGTAGGGTGATGGAATCCCTTCCAATCTTCACAATTCTCCTTCATTGAGAATTAGGTCAACAAAAAGTTCAAATTTGATTTAAATTGCTTTATCTTCTAATTGGATATGATAAAACTCTAATTCCAATTGTGTTTATTAAATCAAGCAAGGTAGTATCTTGATAGCTACAAGTGGATCCTTAAAACCTTAGTTCCCATCTTTAAATTCACAAGTTTTTATCAACATTATTCACAATTACTCTCAATTATTCAGATTTCAATTCAAATCTTTTTCTAGTTCTAGTTCTAGTACGTACAAGTTTAGTCCCTGTGGATTCAACCTCGGTGTTACCGAGTTATTACAACATCGCGACCCTACACTTGAGGTTGTGATCAAGTTTTTGGCGCCATTGCCGGGGACTACGGCTACGTTTTTCTGGAATTAATTGGTATTAGAATTAGGTTAAGATTAGGGTTAACTTTCTGCATTGATTTTAGGTTAGGATTTTTTTATTTTTTTCTTTGAAATTATTTTTAGAAACTAAAATTATTTTCTACTTTGTAGGATCCTAACATAGCAACTCCAATCCGGTAACCTCTTTCCAATTCTCTCTATCTTTTCTTTTATAGATTTCTTATTTATTCTAGTTTTTGTAGTTTTCTTTTTCTTTTTTAATTTTTAGTTATTTGAGGGTTGAGGCTGTTTCATGCCCAAGTGGGTTTGTGATAACACTATACGTCTTTCGAGTGAATGTGGATTAGTCGAAGGGTTGCCTATCTATCACATGATTAGACACCGCTTGAGACCCTCTAAGTTAATAGAAGTGATGGCTGTAAATCAACCTCAACCACCAGTTGAGGAAGTTGAAGTTCAAGATGAAAATGAGGTGCATAATGCACCCCCGCCTCATACTCTATAAGATTATTTACAACCGGCAGGGGTGAGTACACCTTCTTGCATGGTCTTTCCACTTAATGCAGAAAACGTGGATATCAAACCTGGAGTGATACAACTCCTTCCTAAGTTTCATGGACTCGATTCTAAAAGTCCATACTTGCACATCAAAGAGTTTGATGAAATAGTCACCACATTACACTTTTCAAACATGTTTGAGGACATTATGCGACTAAAATTGTTTCCCTCATTGAAGGAGAAGGCTAAGATGTGGATGCACTCCTTAAAGCCAAGATCCATCAGCACATGGGTCGAGATGACCCGAGAATTTCTCAAAAAGTTTTTTCCGTTTCATAAAACTAACACTTTAAGGAAGGCAATCGTGAACTTTGCCCAGAAAGAGGAAGAGACCTTCTTTCAATGTTAGGAAAGGTTCAAGGATCTCATGAATTCCTGTCCACACTATGACTACGAAATATGGCGAACAATAAGCTTTTTCTATAACATATTAACTTCACCAATGCGCCAGTTCGTAAAGATGATGTGTAATGGTGAATTCATGAATAAGGAGGCTGATGATGCGTGGGGTTACCTTGATCAATTGGCAGAAAACGCGCAATCATGGGACACCTCTCCAAGACCCACCACTTATAAGTCTACTCAATCAAAGGAAATGGGAGGAATTTATATTTTAAAAGAGGAAGGCGATATAAGTGCAAGAGTAGCCAATCTCACATGAAAAGTCAAGGCCATGGAACTCAAGAAGGCAGAACCTATGAAATCTGGTAAGGCTGCGAAAGTTGTTTGTGGTATTTGTACTTGCAACATACATACCATTGAAAATTGTCCAACAATTCCTACTTTTCAAGAGATATTGAATGAGCAATCAAATGCCGTGAACAATTACCAAAGATCTTTCAAAGGACCCACCTCAAACACATACAACTCCAGTTAGAGGATCCATCTAAATTTTAGTTGGAGGAATGGACAAATGGCTAACCCTCAAGAGACCCTTACATAATTCTTAAATTAAAAGAGGCCTCAAGAAGACACGGTTAAAAAATTCATACAAAATCAAGAGCTATTCAACCAGAATATGGTACAAGCATTACAGGATCTCAAAAGAACAATGAGAATATTTGCATCATCCATTCAAAGGATTGAGTCACACTTAGCGAGTGGGTAGAAAGGGATGCTTCCAGCCCAACCCCTCCCCAATCCCAAACCACAATGTGAAATTAGTAACCCAAGCTCTTCAAATCAAATGGAGCAAGCTCAGTCTATCACCACTCTTAGGAGTGGAAAGACAATTGACAAATCTATTTCGGTAAGGGCTAAAAAGCTTAAGGACCTAGAAAAAATTGAGAATGATAGACCTAGTAATGCCCCACATGGGTTAGAATCGGAACCTTAATGTAAGCCGATTGTGTCATTCCCCCAGTGGTTGATTGCACTAAAACCTCTTTCTACCTCTCAAGATATTCTAAAGGTGCTTAAACGAGTGAAGGTCAACATCCCTCTACTAGATGCCGTTAAATAAATCCCTTCATATACTAAATTTTTAAAAGATCTATGCACTACTAAAAGACGACAAAACATACAAAAGAAAATTTTTTGACAGAAAAAGTGAGTGTCATCCTCAAGCAAGATGTGCTATAAAAAAACAAAAATCCTGGTAGCCCAACCATCACTTATGTAATTGAGAATTACCGGATTGAGCATGCACTTCTTAACTTGCTGGCGGTGTAAATCTAATTCCTTACTTGATCTACAAACAACTGGGTATTGGTGAATTAAAAGCCGCCTGGACCACGTTACAACTTATTGATCGATCAGTTCGTGTACCGAGAGAGATGATTTTGGATGTGTTGGTCCAGGTTGATAATTCTACTGCCCAGTAGATTTTATTATTCTAGATACTCGACCCATCGTGGATGTAAGCACTCAAATACCCGTCATTCTTGGTTACCCATTCCTTACTACATCAAATGCTATCATTAATTGTAGGAATGCGATTATGAATCTATCTTTCAAAAATATGACATTGGAGCTCAACATCTTTTTCAATATGAACAAACAGTCAGAGGATGATGATGATATCCACAACATTAATATGATCGATTCTTTCATGAAAGATAGAGCACTTTTGACTCTATACTTTGACACTCTAGAGATGTGCTTAGCCCACTTCCCTGATTTAGATGATGACATGATTATGGAGATGGATGCCTTGCTTGATGCTATGCCGGTACTTGAAGTTAACCGGTGGAGGCCACAATTTGAGAAATTGCCCTAAACCGATGTAGTGCCTTTATTGTCTAGCCTCAAAGCACCATAGCTTAACCTAAAACCTTTACCCGTTGATGTTAAATATGTCTACTTAGGTCAAGATGAGACATACCCAGTGGTGATTTCTTCCCATCTTAAGAAAGAACAAGAGAGTATGCTTATTTCTACTTTTATTGAGCATAAAAGAGCCCTTAGATGGTCGATTGTGGACCTTAAGGGAATTGACTCTTTGATTTGTACTCACTGCATTCATCGTGAGAATAATGTGAAAACCTACTGACAACCACAATGTTAACTCAATCCAATTATGAAAGAAGTGGTTAAGGCTAAGGTACTTGAGTTATTGGATGTGGGTATAATTTACCCTATATCCGACAGTCAATGGGTGAGTCCAACTTAGGTGGTTCCTAAGAAGTCCGGAATCACCATCGTAGCCAATGCCGACAATGAACTCGTGCTAACCAGAGTTATTATTGGTTCAAGAATGTGCATTGACTTTAGAAAATTGAATGCCGTCACAAGGAATGACCACTTTCCTTTGCCCTTCATTGACCAAATCTTGGAAAGACTAGTTGGGCATTCTTATTACTGCTTCCTTGACGGGTATTCGGGCTACAATCAAATAGAGATAGCCCTTGAAGATCAAGACAAGACAACATTCACGTGCCCCTATGGCACCTTTGTTTATCGAAGGATGCCATTTGGTTTGTGTAATGCCCCACCACTTTTTAGCGATGTATGTTGAGTATTTTTTTTGACATGGTGGGGTAATATTTAGAGGTCTTCATGGACGACTTCTCTATCTTTGGTGCATCAGTGTCTGAAAAATCTCGAAAGTGTGCTAAAGCGATGCGAAGAAAAGAATTTGGTTCTGAATTGGGAGAAATGTTATTTCATGGTTCCCAAGGGAATTATACTTGGACACATAATTTCGTCAAATGGAATTGAGGTGAACAAGGCCAAAATCGATCTTATCTCTAACCTACCACCTCCCAAAAGCATATGCAACGTGCGATCTTTCTTAAGACATGCTGGATTCTATAGACAATTTATAAAGGACTTTAGTCACATCTCTCATCCTTTATGTAATCTACTTCAAAAGGACACTCCATTCGAGTGGACTGAACAATGTCAAGAAGCTTTCACTAAGCTCAAGAGCATGTTGACTACTGCACCCATCATGCAGCCACCCAGCTGGAGCATACCTTTTGAGATTATGTGTGATGCGTCTGACTATGCTATTGGGGGCAGTGTTATGCTAGATAAAAGAGAAGAAGCTCTACATGATTCACTATGTGAGTAGAACTCCAACTTCTGCCTAAGTGAACTTTTCTACTGTGGAGAAGGAACTCTTAGCCGTAGTGTTCGCTTTGGACAAATGTAGGTCCTACTTGATCGGATCTAAGATCATTATCTATACAGACTATGCGACGCTAAAGTACCTTCTATCTAAGAAGGATGCTAAGCCTCGCTTGATAAGATGAATCCTCTTACTCCAAAAATTTGATATAAAAATACGAGATAAAAAGGGAGTAGAGAACGTAGTGGCTGACTATCTCTCTAGGCTTGACCTTCCCAATTCCCTTTAGCCGACACCTATAAATGATATGTTCCATGATGAATAATTGTTTAAACTCTCCCAATTACTTTGGTTTGCTAATATTGCGAATTATTTTGCCACAGGTTTCACGCCGACATATTGGACTGCTCAAGATAAGAAAAAATTCTTTGTCGAGGTACGTAAGTTTTTCTGAGATGATCCTTATTTGTTTAAATATTGGTTAGACCAAATTCTAAGGAGATGTGTGCCAGACAATGAACATCAAAGTGTCATCTCTTTTTATCACTCTCAGGCCTGTGGTGGTCACTTTTTTGCTAAAAAGACTACAGCCAAAATTCTGCAATGTAGTTTTTACTAGCTCCCTATGTTCAAAGATACTCATAAGTTTTGCAAAGCTTGTAAGCATTGTCAGAAAGTGGGAGGGTTGTCCCATTGCAATATGATATATCTGAACCCCATTCTTATCATTGAAGCATTTGATTACTAGAGCATCGATTTGATGGGACCATTCCCCCAATCCTTTGGGAATATTTACATTTTGTTAGCTGTAGACTATGTCACTAAATGGGTTGAAGCGATCTCGTGCCAGAATAATGATCATAAAATGGTCATTTAATTCTTAAAAGAAAATATCCTTTCCCGGTTTAGAACGCCTCGGGCCATTATTAGTGATGGAGGTTCACACTTTTATAATAGGCCATTTGAGAACTTAATGAAGAAATATGGCATCTCTCATAAAGTGAGCACTCCATACCACCCACAGACAAGCGGGTAAGCCGAGATTTTCAACAGAAAAATTAAACAAAATTTTAAAATATGGTTAACCCTGACTATAAGGATTGGTCAATTCGCCTGACTAATGCCTTGTAGGCTTACCATACAACTTTTAAGACCCCCATTGAAAGTCTCCCTTTAGACTCGTCTATAGGAAAGCTTGTCACTTGCCTGTGAAGATGGAGTATAGAGCCTACTGGGCTATCAAAAATCTAAACTTTAACTTGGAAAACACTGGCTTGTTGCGCAAGCTCTAACTAAATGAACTTGAGGAAATCTGGAACAACGCTTATGAGAACTTGAAAATTTATAAGGATAAGATGGAGGTGTTCCATGACAGGAACATCATTCGAAAATCATTCGTAACCGGTTAAAAAGTCCTTCTATATTATTCTCGGTTACATTTTTTCAGAAAAACTTCGATCTCGTTGGACTGACCCTTTCACTGTTACTAATGTCTATCCTCATGGGGCCATCGAGATAAAGAATCTGACAAATGACAATGTTTTTAAAGTGAATGAACATTGTCTCAAGCCATTTGTTGAGAAGTTTGATTCAGAGGACATGTCCATGCCTCTGACTGATCCTGTGTACCAGGATTGACCTCCTAGTCTGATGGAGGTGTAGTTAGGTTTATTGCTTTCATAGAATTTAGGATTAGGATAGTTTGATTTCAGTTTGTTTAGTCTTCGTGCTAGCCCATTTACATGTTAAGAACTTTGAAAAAGTTATAATTCTCCTTCTTCAGGTATTATCTTCCCATCACTTCCCATTTCTTTTCGTTGTCTCATGTGCATTACAATGCTCATCTCTTTTACATTGAGGATACTGTAGGTTTTAGGTTGGGGGTGTGGATTAGGTAAACTAATCAGTGTTTTCTTAGTTTTGAGTAAAAATTGTGAAACTTTTTAATTTTTCAAGTTAAAAACATGTTTGAAAAATGATAATTTGTGGAATTAAGAATGCTTTGAGTTTGATGATAACATGGAGATTAAACTTTGAATTGTTGGAGTTTGATCAATTGAGTAGACTATCGTCTAAATTCTTACATTTAATTGATTAAGAGAAAGTTTGAATATCATGTTAGTCTAAGTCACAAGACACGTTCAATTTACTTTTTGTGAATAGTACTAGAATTTCTGATTGTTAGTATGTATATCATTGAAAGATATTTAGAATTAAGTCTGAAATATTTTATCCACCTTAAAAGATGAAAAAAGAACTAGTTGAAAAATAGTGAGATCGACAAAAAGGTCATGTATGGTGAAAAGACTGGAAAAGAATGAAAAAGAATTAATAAAAAAAGACCGTCGATATAAAATAAAAAACTGAAAAAAGAAGAAAAAAGGGGATAAGTTCGGAATTAATACTTGATTATTCAAGTAATCCAGAGGTGATGAGCATGGCTAACATTATGGAATGATAGTATTTTTATGAAAAGTAAGTTAAAAATCACTAAGCACGCTGGAAAAGTTGATATATGAACTTATGCTCTTGATTGATTGATGAAGAACCTATTAGATTAATTGCTCGTTTGATTTAGCTCTAGGTTTTTAAATTTCACTCTCACTTTTTTGGATTATACTCATTCATACTTGTTTACACAAACGATTATTTTCTTAAAGAACTTTGAACATTGAGAATTGAAGATCACTTCACGCATGTTTTGCTCGGGACTAGCAAAAGGCTGGTTGAGGGGTGTGTTGAGTGTGAAATATTGTATATTTTCCCTATTTATACCTTGGTTTTATAAACATGATAGTGCTTAATTGATTTAATTATTCATGTTTTCATGTGCGAGGTGATGTCGAGAGCTTAAGGTGAAGTTGATGCCAAAAGGAAGATTTATGTTCAAAAGATTAATAAATGAAGATTTGGAGATTTGAAAGTCATTAATGAAGAATTCACATGCCAATGATCGAAGAAAACTAAGTGAGGAATAAAGAGAATCAAAGATTTGAAGTGAAGAAAAGGAATCCTGAAATTGTCCTGAAAACAAACATATTTTTGAAATTATCCTGAAAAAGCATATTCTGAAACTCCGAGAATATTTTGGAAAACTTTGTTGAGTGTGAAATATTGTATATTTTTTTCCTATTTATACCTTAGTTTTATAAACATGATAGTGCTTAATTGATTTAATTATTCATATTTTCATGTGTGTTAGAGCATAAAAATCATGAAGAAAGATTGAAGATCAGGAACTAGACATAGAGTGAAAAAATAAGAAAGAAGAAAATCAAAGAAGAAAGATTAACAGTTGCGCGGGTCGCGCAACTAGTGGACATTGCGAGGGTCGCATAATTAACCTAATGAGTTATTTGGACTGGGCGAGGGACTTCATTCATTGCGCGGATTGTGCAAATGTTGACATTGTTACGCGAATCATGCAAACAAATTCACTGTTGCACGGGTCACACAATCAAGAGCAAAGAGTAATCAAGATTAAATGTCAGATCTGATGCAAAGTGGGCCCCATGGCATAAAGATCTAGAGTTGGCACATGTGGAGGCATATAAATACCCCACTCCCCCTCTCATTTGAAAGAAGAAGAATTCTGGAAGGGGAGCAAAGCTTTGAGAGAAGACCAAAGGTGAGGAGTAAAGAAGGGGATCGGTTGTGCGGGCTGCGCAACCCACTAATTAGTTGCGCGGATTGCGCAACCAACGGATTGGTTGCGCGGGTCACGCAACCAGGTCACTATGTAGCCAGTCATAAAAGGAGTCGAGATGCTGATGAAATCGTTCAGTTCGATCTTCACTGCTGCAAGCTCTCCTTTACATAAAGGACAAGCTCAAAAGGGGGAGAAGTTAATCAACACAACATTCCTCCTAAGGAGATGACTGAAGCGACTGTCGAATTCTAGATTTGGATTTTGTTAATTTCAATTCATGTATTTCGAATAATCTATCTTAGAATCAAGGGATATTAGAGGGATGTAAATGAACTCAGTATTAATAATATGATGATTGTTCTAAATAGACTCTTTCTTTGTTACATTTAAATAAGATAATCTCCCAAATTAAATGCATTTGTTTCTTGTTCGAAACAAAATGACGACTTTGCTGGGGAACTTTTATCTTATTTAATATTAACATTGAGATAGTTATATAACTTTCACCATAGTTTGGCGTCTTTCTGACACCAAAATGGCGACTCTCAGTGGAAACATCCTCTCCTTCATCTCTAAGATAGATTATTCGATTCTTCAAACACTAACTATAGTTATATTTTATGATTAAAGGTTTCTGAATCCAACTACAAATTACAATTAATGGAAATTTCTGTAAGAAAAATGAGCTTCCGTTTCACTCCGACCAGATTCACGATAGAGTATGCATCGAACCAACCCCTGGAATACATAACTCGACTTCCCACAAGCAAAAATAACCTGACTCGAGCAACAGCTGGGGTTGTATCTGCTTTGTCTTAATCGCTGGAAGGAGACAAGGGCTAGACTTTTGTGACGTCTTGTAGGACGAGAGCACGGAACGCAAGAAGCCCCAAAATGAATCCGCCTTCGCCAAGAGTTAGAGGACTGATAACGCGTAATGTAGCTAAGAGGAATCTTGAACTCGCTCCTCGTACGATATATCCCAGGCGGATAGTTCCGTAGTTAACGTCTCACGACTTCCCGGCTTTGGTCGCCCCAAGGGTCAGATGGATGAGAGAGCAAAAAGATAAGGCATTATTAGTAAGCTCACCAATGCCTGTATCGCCCCAATCAATCAATGGCAATGGGAGCATAGAGAAGTCGAATGAAGCTCCACCCTCTCCTCTCTTTGTAAGTCCTATTACGCCAACATATTCCCGGCCCACTCCAACTACAACTTCGTCAAAGAGTGGAGAAGCTGCAGTACATATGGCCGGGATAAATCAGGACAATATGCCCACTACAGAGGATTGCATGAACGAGATGGCAGAAGCACAAAGAGCACTAATGGAAGAGTGCAGAAATCTTAGAGAAGCCTTAGCGACTCTCGCACACAATGTAGCCCAGATAGCAGTTCCCCTAATGATGGGCACAATAAATAGACAAGAAAACCAACCCGAAGGCTTTCAACCACAGGAGGCAGGATCATTGGGGTCTGTCCTAGCAGCAAGAACCATGACATTAGACGAGGTGAGACAAGTCATCGAAGAAGCTGTCAGAGTGGAGAGAGAACGTAAAAATACTGGCCGTTTCAGATACCGAACGCCGTATCCAAGAGAGGTAGAAGATATCCCGTTTCCATCCAACTTCAAACATCCAGATTTCCAGAAGTTTAATGGGGAAGGATCACCAGAGGAACACTTAATGCACTTTATCACTAGCATGGGGAATTTTTCTACAATACTGCAATATTACTTGCGATTGTTCAGGTCATCCCTGACAAACAAAACATTTCATTGGTATTCCAGCTTGACCCCACGGTCGATACGTACTTGGGAACAAATGCAGGACGCCTTCATGTCAAACTTCTTCTCTTTAGTGCATGATGTTAGTATTACGGAATTTGCTTCTGTGTGGTAGAGAGAAGGAGAACCAGTAGAAAAGTTTATAGACAGATGGAAGACATTGGGAGCTTCGTGTAGGCAGCTGCCGGAAGAAAAGGAACTGGTCAAGATGTGTCTGAACTCCATGGAAATGGAAATCGCGTTTAGACTCACCAGCGTCGATATCAGAACTTTCCACGACCTGGCCGCTAAAGCTCATGCTTTAAAATTGATGACTCGGAAGATGCCAGCATTTCATTATGAGACAACTAGGAGGGCACCCAGCAGGATGGCCATAAATACTGTCGATCGTGAAAAGAGAAGTAAAGATATAAGAGACTTAAGGGATAAGAGGCCGGAGCAGAAAGAAGAATCAAATCAACCAAGAAATAGATACAATGGAAAAAGGCCTAGTATGCTCAATTCTCATGAGGGGTTCGCGTTCGATAGGGAAGATGTTATTCTTATGATGAACCAACTACTAAAAGCCGATATGATAGAATTACCAGAACCCAAACACCCTGAAGATGTGACAAGAACCAGAGAGAGAGATTTTACCACTATCATCGCCTGGTGGGACATCCGACGAAGAATTGTTATAAATTGAAATGTATAATACAACGAATGATAGACAGAGGTGAAATAGTAATTGGAAAAGAAAAGGAAAGGGTACAATGGTGACGGTGAATATGCTCATGATCCGAGGAAAGGGCCAAAAAATGAAAGAGAAAGAGGCCGTAAGACGACGAAGAAGGTAGCAGTGATTACATTGCGATCAGGAAAGAAAATAACAAGCCCTGTGAAGCAGAAATCAGGGATTATAAGAAAATATGTCATTAAAAGGCAGAATGATGATGATGAGAAAGAAAAGAAGAGTGAGACGGCGAAAGTGACTTATGATGTAGTAAGTCATTTGAAGGGCATACCGGCTCGATTAAGCGTCTATAATGCCCTTAAGTTGTCAGAGGAATTTTGGTAGAGCTTGATCCAAGCATTATCCAATCATGATGTCAGAGAAACCTTACTGGCAGAGATGGAATGCGAAGAGCAAGATGAGCAAGAAAACTGCCTACCAATTGTTTCCTTCTCCGATGATGATTTGATCTGCGAGGCAGAGCATAATAGGCCGCTAATGATAGAAGGCCATATCTGTGGGAAGAGGGTAAAACATATTATTATACATAATGGGTTTGCGGTGAACCTCTTACCACTCTCGATGTTGAGTAAATTAGGTTATCGTCGTTCTGATCTACACCCTAGTGGAATGATAATACAGGGCTTCAATCAAGATGGGCAATGTGCACTTGGTAAAATTACAGTGACACTGGAGATAGGAGAGCTGACTACTGATGTTGTATGCCGCATTATAAACGTAGTGACGACATATAATCTTCTCCTAAGAAGGCCATGGATACATCAGTACAACATTGTACCCTCTACTATGCATCAATGCTTTAAATACTGTAAGGGTGGGATATTATATAAAGTAATGGCTGATGCAAAGCCTTATACAGTGGCTGAGTCCTTCTTTGCAGACACCAATTATTATAAAGGGTTCGCTAAAGAAGAAAGAAAGAATGATGAAAGCAAAGTCCTAAAGGACATTCAAGTAAAAGTGATGAAAGAAGAAATAAAAAAGGCCAAATCATCCAGAACTATAGAAGCAAAGAAGAAATTCTATTTTGTGCCAAAACATCTAAGACAGCTAGGGCAACTGCTACTAACCTTGTTATCACCTGAACAGTTGAAAATTTTACAGTCCAATTATACAGTGCCATTGCCGTATGTTAAAAGAAATAAGCCATTTTCAGCCGCTCCAGGAAGATTTTCGGTTAGGGCTAGTACAAAATACCTAGAACCAATAGAATTTTACACCTCAGTGGAAGCAAAGGCAAGAGAAGAGACCGAGAATAATGTGTATCGCGGTAGGCTGACACCCCAAGATCTCAAAAAATATAGCCCGGCAAGTAAGAAAATCATGAGAAACATAGGTTTTGATTACAAAAAACCCACCGGCCTGAATCATGGGAGAGGAATTCAAATTCCTATTGGGGTTGGTCAAGAAAAGTGAAAAAAATTTCAAGGATTGGGGGCAGAATCATCAGTGAATATGGTTACAACCGAGCAGTTATTGGAAGAGGACCCTAAAATAGTCGAACATCCTAAAATGGCTCCAAAGCAAATGGAAGACGGGGGGCAGCCAACGATAGACAGTTTGTGAGAGATAAAGTCAGCGCCGGTCTTTCTGAATAGGAGTCTAAGAAATATGTCCAACTTCTTAAAGAAAATAAAGACGCCTTCGCTTGGACATATGCAGAGATGCCAGGTTTGGAGCCTTCTGTAACAATGCACCAATTAAATATTTCTAAAGAGAAAAGGCCAGTTATACAAGCGCAAAGGCAATTTCATCCGAACTTGGTTCCCCTGATAGAAGAAGAAGTGAATAAGTTGATAAAAGTTGGGTTTATCAAGGAGGTCAAATATTCCAAGTGGATATTGAACATTGTCCCCGTGAAGAAGAAAAACGGACAAGTCAGGATGTGCGTCGACTTCAGAGATCTGAACGAAGCCTGCCCGAAAGATGATTTTCCTCTCCCAATAATAGAATTGCCGATTGACAGTACGACTCAGTATGCTACCATGTCCTTCATGGACGGTTATGCAGGGTATAATCAGATTAGAATGGCACCTGAAGATGAAGAAGCCACAGTATTCAAAACTTTGCTGGGTATTTATTGTTATAAAATTATGCCATTTGGTCTAAAAAATGCTGGGGCAACATATTAGAGGGCGATGCAGAATATCTTCGAAGACATGATGCACAAACATTTTGAATGTTATGTCAATGACCTGGTAGTTAGGTCAGGAGATCATCAGGAGCATCGCGAACATTTGTCATTGGTTTTTCATTGACTCAGAAAGAAACAGTTAAAAATGAATCCAGCTAAATGCGCATTCGGGGTGTCTTCAGGTAAATTTCTCAGTTTTGTTGTTCGACATAGGGCCATTAAGATAGATCCAGGGAAAGTCAGAGCCATTCAAAATATGCCGCCACCAAAGACATTAAAAGAATTGAAAAGTTTGCAAGGAAAGCTAGCGTACATTCGCCGTTTCATTTCAAACCAGGCAGGGAGGTGTCAACCATTTTCCCATTTGATGAAGAAAGGCACAGAGTTTGTATGGGACCAAGCTTCTCAAAATGTGTTTGATTCGATAAAGGAATTGTTGAAACAACCACCAGTACTGACAGCTCCGATAAAAGGGAAGCCACTGATTCTATATATATCTGTAACCGAAAATTCTTTAGGAGCTTTGTTGGCATAGGTGAATGAATCTGGGAAAGAGACGCTCTTTATTTTTTAAGCAAAACTCAGATGGGTGCGGAATGCAACTACTCTCCAATCGAGAAAGAATGTCTGGCGCTGATATTTGCAGTACAGAAATTGAGACATTATTATCTCTCCCATGACATAACTTTGAACTCAAGAGCTGATCCGATAAAGTTTTTGATGACAAGACCGATGTTATCTGGGAGGTTGGCCAAATGGATGCTATTACTTTTGGAATATACTGTTACGTATGAGCCAGCAAAAGCGATAAAAGGGCAAGCAGTGGCGGACTTCCTTGTAGCACACCCCGTAGCAGAGTGTGAGACTATCAGTGATGATTTTCCTTATGAACATGTTATGTTGGCCGAGTCACAAAACCCATGGTAGATGTATTTTGATGATGCTTCTCGAGCATTAGGAGCAAGGGCAGGAGTTATTTTCATCACGCATCAGGGTGACCTGTTACCTTATTCCTTCACATTGGCAACTGCATGTACAAATAATGAAGCTGAATATAAAGCTCTCATCATCAGAATGGAAATTACTGAGGAAATGAAGATAAAAACGCTACATATCTTCAGGGACTCTAAATTGGTCATAAATCACTTGACGACTGAATTCGAGATAAGAAAGCAAGAGCTTTTGCCATACTGCCAAAAAGCACAGCAGTTGCTAGAGCAGTTCTGTCATGTCAAAATCAAACATATACAGCAGTCTGAAAATGCAAGAGCAGATGCTTTGGCCATTTTGGCAGCAGCTCTATCGTGCCCAAATCGAAGCCCTCTCCAAGTAACTATAGAAGAAGAGTCTTTTACCATCTTTAGAGGTTATCGATGAAATTTTTGAGACACTTCCTATATCGTGTTTAGAGGTAATGACAGATGATTGGCGTCAGCCTTTCATAGATTATCTCAAATATAATATCTTGCAAAAATCCAGCACAGAGACAGCAAATCAAGCAAAGGTCAAGCAGATTCATCATATGTAGCGAAGTTCTGTATAGAAAATCTTACAATGGAATGCTGCTACGTTGCTTAGGCGAACAAGAAGTAGGCCAGATATTGCGAGAGGCACATTCTGGAGAATGTGGGGCACATCAAGCAGGCTGAAATTTATTCCATTAAATACATCAAATGGGGTATTATTGGCCTACCATATTCAAAGATGCGATAGAGTATACGAAGCTGTGTCATGAATGTCAGATTCACGGAGATGTTATACACATTCCTCCAAAAGACCTGCATCAGTCAGTCGCCTCTTGGCCCTTCTCTGCCTGGGGACTTGATATCATTGGTCCTATAAATCTACCTTCGTCCAAAGGAAAGCAGTATATCTTGGCAGCGACAGATTATTTCTCCAAGTGGATAGAAGCAGTTGCATTACACAGTGTTAAGGAGAAAGATATGGTTAATTTCATTTGACACGTAATAATATATTGCCATGGTATTTCAAAGAAAATTGTTACAAATAATGACACTCCCTTAAAAAACAGAGGCATGGAAAAGCTATGTCAGAAATTTAGCATTCATCATTCATTTTCAACACCTTACTATCCACCAGCCAATGGATTAGCAGAGGCATTTAACAAAACGATAGTCAAGATACTGACGAAGACAGTGATCGGAGACAAGTGTGATTGGGATGAAAAGTTACAAGAAGCATTGTGGGCATACAGAACTTCCCACCAGACAGCAACAAAAGCAACACCGTATTCATTGGTCTATGGTGTAAAAGCAGTGATCCCGATTGAAATACAAGTAGCGTCACTCAGAACGGTAGTACATCAGTTTATTACGAATGATGAAAATGCAAAAATAAGGCTGAAAGAACTGGATTTACTCGATGAGAAATGTCTAGCAGCCCAATAGCGATTGTAATCATATCAGGTCAGGATATCAGCCTCCTTCGATAAATAAGTCAAATATCTCTCTTTCAAAAAAGGAGATATGGTACTATGCTGAAAAGACCTATAGTGGTCACCCATCGAACAGGGGGCAAATTCGAGCCTAAATGGGATGGGCCATACATAATAAAAGAAGTGTACTCCAATGGAGCATACAAAGTCGTGGATCAAGATGGACAAGGTATCAGTATACCGGTCAATGGTCGCTTTATCAAAAGATATCGTCCCTAAAGATACTACTAATTTTGATCCAGAATATTATCAGAATAATGATTTTGTATCAAAAAGGGGCAAGAATACACAAGATCATTGCTATGTATTGTTTGATGAATGAATAAGGAAGAAATTTGTGAGCACATCAAGACTATGTACCAACAAGTGTTGCGAAAAGAAAGTGACCATCGTCATCATCAAGCGAGCTCTGTAAAATTTTGTTGAAATTGGTATCGTCACCAAGCTGATGTATTAAGAACAACACATATGAATACCGTTGAAGATATTAGCAGAAGGGGTAACGTATCAATCTCAATCAGAGATGTCTATCATCCTCATGACAACGATGGCCACCTTCTATTATCTTTTAAGGCAGCCTAGCTAAGCCCTAAAAATGGCCAGCTACACATAAGGCCTATCATTTTCGTCATTCGGGCAGTGGCGAGAAGCCAGTGGCCCTAAAAAGCTCGTGAAGGCCATCGTACACATACCCATGCGGGCAGCTGATGGAGCCAGTGACCAAAAGCCTTAAAAGGCCAAAAAGTCCTCAACGGCCAGTCATGTGTGAGACCAATGCCGTCTATATAGCTTTTGACAGCGTCACGGGGAATGGAAGAAAATGCCCTCTTGTGAATGGGTCCGACCTTGCAGACGAAGAAAATAAGGGCTGCAGTGTGAGCTCTTTGGTCATGTCCATAGATAGGCCAACCATGCGCAAGACCCCCCAAATCTCTGGCTTAATTTCAGTATTAACTCATGAGGAAGGGCTTAAACCTACTCATTGATGGACTGACGGCCCTAGATTTAGTACCCCAAAGGTCGCCTTGCGAGCCCCGTGAACTCTAGAGAGTTACTGCGGCAAACCCTGTGCTTAAATCCATCCAAGTTCATGGCCCTAGTAACTTCACTGGGCCCCTTTGATGGATCGTGGTTTGTGAACTCACTAGGCTATGAGAAGTCCAGTGAACTCCTAAGAGTTACAGAGACCATCACGTGAGACCCAACTCCACTACTCAAGAGTCTAAAAAACTGCGTGGGCTCCACTACTCAAGAGCTTAAACTGTGTGTGATTATCTGACTAAATTAAAATTTAGCACCGCCAATTATGACAGGAATCATATAGGAAATCCCTTACTAACAAATCATAAGAGGATAAAAAAAGAAGCATAATACATCAATCATAACGCATCAATCAAAACATCATATAAATAAGACAAGAGCATCATTAGCAAAATATCATGAGACCCTTGTATAACTTACAATTCTGAAAATATTTATAGTAGCAAAAAGAGAAAATATCAAAGTATTACATCTCATAGTTCTCCTGTAATGCCTAATGTTGCTAAATATTGTTGTAAATTTTCTTAAAGACTAACTTGAGCAGTTGCATGTTCCAGTCCAGCATTTAAAATAATTCATGTAGGATCCGGGATACTAGCTAGCTTTTCTTCTAAAGAGGCAATTAGTTCTTCATTCTTAGCCAATTCAAATATTTCAGAGTCCACAGAATGAAGGTTGCACTGTATCTTTTCTTGTACTCTTTCAATGTTCAGATCTTCCTCCAGGCTTTGCTTCTCCAACTGGGCGATTTCTTGCTTCAAAAGAGTAATATGATCTTGAATAGCCGTTTTGTTATCGGCAAAAGTCTTCAGTTGCTCTTACAAAGATAATTGTTCTTGATCGTGGCAAGAGACAATGGGAGCAATCTGAGAAACTTTCTCCTTAGAGTATGCAAGCTGCTTCCTGTACTCCAAAATTTCAGGCGGGACAATCGCAGTTTCAGCCGATGACAGAACAATTATCGAATTACGGAATCTTAGAAGAGCATCGCGTATGGAAGAAACATTGACTTTAGCCATCTGTGCAGCACTATCTAAGACGTCTAAAGCAACAGCCAGACTGACCATTGATTAAGGTCTTTGAACATCTTAACGATAACTAATATAGAATTCCTGATCAGTGCCAATTTGTACACAGAAACCTTCTCAAAGGACAATACATTTGATGAAATCCCAATAGAGCTAGAACTTGCCGCACCAGTTTGAGGTAAGTTCCCTATTAAGAAATAAGAAATATAAAGTTATAGTAAAACTGTATGTGCAGGCAATATAGAACGTGTAAATGAGGAAAAGGATATACCCTCTGCTGGTACCAAAACAGCGATCAGTTGCGTCTCTCTAACAAGAGAAGGATCAGGTTCTACCATCTCAGCGAAAGATGAAGCCCTAGCTTCAGTACTCGAAGCGACAGTGGTGGGAGTTGGTAAATCAGTTGGCTCCACCGGAAAAGCAATTTCGCATGCCACCGCTCACGGGGGCATCGAGAATCTCGGTGAAGCCGTTGGTGTAACAAGGGGTAAATTTAGAGGAGAAGTATTATCTGTCTCCGTGTTTGTAGTATGATCGCCCGAAATTGAATATGAAAGACAAGAAAGGAGAAAAGAACAAAAGTAAACAAAGACAGTAAGATTTTCTTACATGGCGAATAACCGTATTCCCCATAGTCAAGGGGTTCATCTTCTTCTTCCCCTACAATGGATGAAGTTTTTGCAGGAACAGCCTCAGAGGTTGGGAGGATATGTCCTTCATCGGTAATAATATCTTCCACAATTATATCATCTTCACCACTAATATCGACTTCTCCCTCCTCATAATCATCATCTTAATTTTCTCCTTCTATCTCATTTTCATCGAAAATAATATGTCCAGACGAAGAAGTTGAGCTTTCGCCATGTAAATCTCCTTCACTAGACTCTTCAACCACAATTTATTTCCCCTTAGAAGGAAGAGACTGGTGGCTCTCCAGTTGAGGATCTGCGGTAGCCAAAACCAGAGAAGCAATAGCAGTGGTCCCTTCTTGAGGAGAAGCTTGGGCGTGTGCTTGAGACCTTGTCATTGGAGAAGAAGTCAGCTGTTGTTGAGGATGGATAGTCCTGGGGATAGGAGAAGAAGTCGGCTATTGTTGAGGATGGGTAGAAGAGGTTGGCTGATCTTGAGGATTGGTAATATTCTCTAGTCGAGGGGAAGCATCTTCTGTAACTCCTCTTCGTGGACGATGGAGAGGGATCTGTTCAAACTCACGAATATCACCATAGGCTATCCATCCTTCGAGAGTGTTGTCGAGCTTCCTCTCATGAATAGGTTCATCCATAGATATCTTGACATAGTGACGACCAGCACAAGGGGCATGACTGGTCTCTGATATGAAACTGACTCCATCTTCAATGGTGTGACCCTTAAGCTTGGGAGGTGGAAGCTATACGGGCTTAGCCACTGGCAAACCTTTTCTTACCAAGTATGATTGGTGCACCCACTACCTCATATGGTTATACGAAGCCCTAGGAGTACGATCACAGCCTGGAATAATGAAGGAAGAATTACCTCGTCCTAATAATTGCTTCCAAACCATTGCCCAATTAAATGGGCTAGTGTCGTAGCTCCGCATTCTTCGAGTAACGAGCTCACGATCTTCTGGAACTGCCTGATTGAAGCCGAATTAATGAGCAAAAAGGCTAGGATAATATGGTTCTCGCCAGAACTTCGTCCCTTCCCTCGATGGGAGACTGCATGATCTAATTGATAGAAAGAATCCCCTTTCTCACGTGGTGAACGATGCTATGTTTGATTTCTCTATGTCTACAGTGTAGCGAGACAGACTGAAATGAAAGTAATTTATCTTGTCATCAGAGGGGATAGTATCTTTTACCCAGTCGTAGGATCTCTTTGCCATAGATCTCTTTTGAAAAAGTAGAGAGGGACTTAAAAAGGATGGACGTAAGCCTTTTTCGGCACTTCGAAAGTCCATGGGAAATATACACCGAGCCAGCCAAGAAAGTAATGCCATGGCATATAAGTCGAAGAAGAACCGACAGAGGGGCTTTTTATATGAGAGGCGATCTCTCCAAAACCTTTATAAATCGAGCATAGTGCAGGAGGAGCAAGAGAAAATTTGACTCCCTCAGCCATGGCACCGGCTACTACGAACAATGAAGGGCGGATGGCATCTGCTGACTTAGAGCTTGGGAAGACCACTATGCTTAGTCAGTAAGCAATGAACGCTGCGAGCTTCCCATAAACAGAATACTCAGCACGACCTTTCATACCCTTCCGGAGACGTTCAAGCTCTCGTGAGTGGTTGCCATTAAACCTGGAAGAAAAAGAGATAAGCAAATGAAATTGAGAATATGTATCAAGGTGTAATGAGGCATTAATTGAAGAAGAAGAAAAATTACCGGAGAGCTCTGCTGAAGTGAGCTAGCCATTGCATAGGTTGAATCTTGTGAATATTTATAAATTTGGACATTTCCCTAAAAAGTTCGGTGGTTGATTCTGAGATAGAGGGGATGCGGTAGGCGAAGAGATGAAGGTAAGCTCCTCATTTGTGGGGACGAATTCATCAAAGAATTTTTCGGTTATCGGCAAACCGATAATCCTGTGAATGTCCCAAAGTGTGACGCTCATTTTGCCTTCGGGGAGATGAAAAGAATTGGTGGAAGGACACCGGTAGTTGAGGAAAGCCTTTAAAATGGAAGATTCCTTGTAAAAGAGATGTGACGTTGCTTCGATCGCGGTGAAAATATCGATCTTCAACAAAGTCCCTACATGTTTTGCCAGAACTGCGGTAGCTCATTTAGAATAATAATTGCGATGAATCAGAAGACCTCTTGTTCTGAATTCCTCTAGGCTCCAGATGAGGTGGCGATGGCTAAAACATTGCTAGAGTGTTTCATAAAAGCAAGTTGGATATAGACTATGAAGGTCCTAGGAGGAGGAGATGAGGAAAATCATAGAATGGATGCCACAAATTTGTTGTCTTGGTTTTGGCGGCTGCAGGATACCTTCTAATAGTTTTGGTTCCTTGAACGACCAAGACTCTGTGTAAGCCAATCTTTCTAAGGTCAGATGATCCTTAGGCTCACAAATCAACATAAAATGGTGGTGATGGAGACTAAATGGAATTACTACAATGCCTTGCTTGTAGGGGTTGTCAAATTTTATGACACCTTGAACTGTGTGGATCGACTCCCAGGAATTGTGAAGCTTCTTCCTATTATGTTCCTTGATCTTCTCTTGAAACTCCTGAGCCATGTTTCGACGACTCTTCTTTGGTCTAGAGGGGGGAGGAGTATCTTCTCTAGCGGGTGGCTTTTGACTGATTGTTTGATGATGTGCTGTCGTCTTTAGCCATTCTTCCCAATCGTATTCACGACCATATTTTGGGGGTCTTTCAAGATCGCCCATCGCGATGGCTCTATGGATTGGAGATGGTAGTGTTTCAATATGTTGGGTGAAGTCAAAAGTGGGGAGTACCAGTTCTTTTATGTAAGCAGGCACATAGCGGTTGTTTTAAATCACTTGCGCGAGGGTTGAGCTGGAGATGATGGTGATACTGTTGCTTGGGGTGCCGCGGCTTGGAAGGGTTCAGGATTTGGCAATTCCCGGGGAGAAGGTTGATCAGAGGGAGGATTGACAGTGATGAAAGTTCTTTTTGTACAAGCCATGTTGAAATGAAGAAATTTGGAAATTTAGCTAAGTCAAGGAAATTTGCCAAAGTAGTAATTGCGCGAGTCGCGCAACAGATTCTGTGTTGCCCGGGCAGCATAATGATTCGAAACCTTGTGCGAACGAGAAATTGTTGCGCGGGTCGTACAACAGGTGTCGATTGCACGAGGAAGAACCAAAGAAGCGGAGTTCGGCTACAAAGTGAGAAAGAGAAGAAATAAAACCAGACTGACTATTTATAAAAGATGGGGTCGAGCACCAAACTCGGGCGACCGTTGCACGGGTCGTGTAACGACCTCAGGGAATGCAAAAATTTGAGAAGATTGATCCTTATTCTTTAATTCAAGAGAACAAAGAGCGGATCAAGGGGGCATCTGTTGGAGCATAAAAATCATGAAGAAAGATTGAAGATCAAGAACTAGACATAGAGTGGAAAAATAAGAAAGAAGAAGATCAAAGAAGAAAGATTGACAGTTGCGTGGGTCACGCAACTAGTAGTCGTTGCGCGGGTCGCACAATTAACCTAATGAGTTATTTAGACTGGGCGAGGGACTTCATTCATTGCGTGGATCGCGCAAATGTTTACATCGTTGCGCAGATCGCACAAACAAATTCACTATTGCGCGGGTCGCACAATCAGTAGTAGAGAGTAATCAAGATTAATTGTCAGATCTGATGCAAAGTGGGTCCCATGGCACAAAGATCGAGGGTTGACATGTGTAGAGGCCTATAAATACCCCACTCCCCCTCTCATTTGAAAGAAGAAGAATTCTGGAAGAGGAGCAAAGCTCTGAGAGAAGACTAAAGTTGAGGAGTAAAGAAGAGGATCGATTGCACGGGCCGCCAACCCACTAATTGGTTGCGCGGTCGCGCAACTAGGTCACTATGTGGCCAGTGTAACACCCCGTACTTTCAGTACTCGGGTGTCACCACGTGGGTCTGAATTAGCCTACATGTATGTGGTAACACACGTAGCTAGATAACACACATCGAGTGGTCCCACAACCTACATACCTATATAATGAATGAATAAATAAATAAAGACGGATAAATAAATAAATGGCGATGTATAGGTAATAATAATAATAATAATAATGATAGTAAGTATTAAAACTTATTCTACTAATAACCGTTAAGATTTTAAAATCCATAGTATAGGTGGTCCTGGGTGTATGAATAAATCCTTAGGCCCCTTCTAACCGTTGAGATCTAAATTCAGGATGATCTGATCACCAATTCAACGGAAACCCTTAACTAGAGCTTATAGTGGAGAGTATGGGCCACCCAAACTTTAGATCTGCCCCATCCTTGGACGAGGGCTTTTATTTAGCCTTCTAAGTGGAATGGACGGGGCAGATTATGATAATAACGCCACAATGGACCCCTTACGAAGTGCATATGCACCCCCATGCAGGTGCACACGGTGGGGTGATAGGCTTGGTCAAGCAACCTTGACCGAACTTTTTACAAAAATCAGGAAGCAAATGCCTTCCGCCAAAAACAGAGATTTCGACCGACCTTCTTTGAGCTCCTAGGTGGCCCACCATGGTCATTTTCTGGACCATCTGATCCGTTCAGTTTCTCTGTGGAGCCTGACTTAACAAAACCGTATAGCCGTTTGACCACTTGTAAACAGACGGGAGAGATGGCTTGCTACCGTCCATCCTTGCCAAAAAACAGCCCGACCAGGGCCGGTGGGAGGAATGGGAGAGAGAACCGCCCTTCCTCTTTGGGAAAGACAAATCCCAGCTGTCCGTGGTAAGAACAATCCCAACCGTTCCCCTCTCTCTCCCTCCTTTTATATAAAGGGCACTATAGCCCATGTAATGGACGCCAGAAAGAAGGAGAGGAAAAAGAAAATAGGGAGACCAACCCCCTGTTTCGTCTTAGATAAGGTGCGCAGCAACCATCGCCGGGAGGGACGTTTTTCTTTCTTTCTTTCATTTTCCTAGTTTCAGCTAAGAGGCATTTTCCTGGACCAACCAAGTCAAGCAATGGTTGGGTTCGGTCCAGCAACAGTGGCATTGGGTCAAGCCAAACAATGGCCGTTCCAAACCACATGTCAGACCTCATTTAAGATTGTTTTGAGCTCTCTGTAGAGCTTCGAAACTAGCTCTGTAAGCAAGCCAATCAATGGCGCTGGAACAGGCTAAAAGGAGTAGTACGTGGGTCCCTGTTTCTGGCCTGGAACTCAGCCGAACGGTGGCTCTGTTCCGGGCTGAAAACCACCCCATCTGCAGCACCTGTTTCGGGCCGAGAAAACTGGCCAAACAATGGCCATGCTTTCAGGGAATATCAGTCCAGCAATAGCAGTATTGCTTGGGTTGGAATCAGTAAAGAGAAGGCCCTGTTTCGGTTTTGTTTAGGCTGAAAGTGCATACGGGTTGGAGCTCTCAGATTTGCCCTTGAATAGCTTCAATCCAGCCTCGAGGACTGACCGGAGTTGAGCGTGAATGGTTCCCAGAATCCAACTGTGACAGAGCCTGAAAAACAGCTCCAACGGTAGGGAGTCTGCCTTCACGTTGCATGTTGGTGGGCTGGTCATGGGCCCTGCACAAATGCAGGTGGGCCTCACCCAAAACTAATGAACTATCTTAGTTTGTGGGCCCTGTACAAGCGCAGGTGGGCCGCATCCTGCATCAGCAGGTGGACCTCACCTTACCACAGTTGGTGGGCCATGTATGTGGCCCCACCCTGATGTTATGGCTCGTCCAGGCCGTCCATCAAAGGACGCTAAGCCCTGGACGTTTTTGTAAAGAAAAAATTTTATATGCATGTACATATAACACGTACATGTGAATGCATATAACCAGTGGGTCCTACACGTGTGGACCCACCTCTGATATATGTACAACATGGTGTACGTGGACTGCATCCAGGCCACCCATCCATGCAAATAGCCCTGGACCTCCATTAATCCCTGACCGTCCATCATGGACTCCAGTGCTGGGCCTCTTATTTCAACATGTAAGTATACTTATATCATAACATGTACACGTGGTGAGCCCATGTAGGACCCACGCTGATATCATGCTCAGATATATATCAGATGCATGTGATATATATAATATTTAAATATCAAGTGCATGATATAATATTTTAATATATCTTAGATGCATGAGACGTTAATATAATATTTATATATATCAGATACGTGTGGTGGGCCCCATGTGGGACCCACGTTGATATAATATTTATATATATTTGGTATATGGGGTGGCCCATGTGGGACCCACCTAACACTTATGTTGAATCGAGACCATCCAAAGTTTGGACGTGGTCCAGCTCGACACCGATCCACTCCGTCCACCTATTTTGATAGCTAAATGGGAGCCGCCCTGGATGCTATACACATGTGGGGCCGCACCTTGTATAAGTTCCAGGTGGGCTACAGCACAGTGAGTTGCAGTGAGACCCTACCCCAAAGTCATTAGGGGCCCCACCATATATACTGTGGGCCACAATCAGGGCCGTGATCAGCCTCAGGCTGGGGTGGGCCTCAGCCATCATCTTGGGCCGTTAGTGGGACTGCAGCTGGTCCCTGCATGGGTTTCAATCAAGGACTGAAATTACCCATGTCTTGGGCTGAAAAAGCCCTCCATAGGACCCTCAATCAGGCCCAAAAACGGCCTGAGATCGGGCCATGATCTGAGTCATGAGCTGGCCAAAAATCTGACCTTACCTTGGGCCCAGAAGTGAGCTGAAATCATCCCAGGGATAACTCACATTATGGGGTGGAGAAATCTAGCAGGTTGGGTTGATATCACCATCCAGTGGGCCTCACCATAAGGTGCAGTGGGCTGGTCCCACTTGGGTTTAGATTAGACCCAATATCTGGGCTACCCTATTATGGCAAAAGTCTGGTGAGCCTGGTCTCTCTAGTGCTGGCCCAAATAATAATATGATACATGGGGCCCTTTAGACCTACACTAGACTCATTTTAAAGTATCGCCATAATTATCATTATTAGGAATTCTAATATTAGAGATGTAAAGCCTGTAGCAAATTATCTACACTAATGTTAGATATTGTGTATAAAGATTATTATTATTAAATATTAATATTTTACTCTATTATTATTAAATATTATCCTTAAGCGTAGAACATATTATGTATTTTCATCAAAATGATTAATAGTGTCACGTTACCTAATATTAGGTATGTATGGTTGTTTTGAAATCATTAGTATCAGTCATTGTTATATTATCATTAGTAAATGTTCTGTTATCATTACCTAGGGGTTATTGGTCATAAGATAGTGGCGGTACATTCAATATTTATGGACCGTCATTATTAATATGGATGGATTGATACTCCTATTATGAATATTAATTGGCACATTGTACGATGATAATGCTAATAATAATATTAATAATAATATAAGATTCAAATCCTAGAATCTAAAGCCTATAACTAAACCCTAAGATGAAAACCCTAACTCTACATTAAAACCCTAAAAGTTAACCCTAGGTTATGATCTTAAACCCTAGGTAGTGATTAGAACTTTGACCTAATTATACAAGTTCATGATTTGTGGTAGGATATAATTCTAAGGGCGTAAGCACTTAGCGACACTAGAAGGCGATTCAAAACATAAGGTGATGATTCTTTCTCTTGAGCTTTTTATCTTCTCATTAGCTTAAGTTATAGTTGTTATTTAAATTCATAATTGATATCTCTCTTTATAATCACATGTGTTAGCCGGTGGAAATTGAATTGTTGTATTATATGCTTTATGATTATCCTGTATAACTGTTCACGCTTGTGGATTGCTTATGGAACTTAAACTGGTACATTAGTGGAAAATTCCCACATATGAATGTACACCCATACTTGGGATGTAACTTGACAAGTTGTGATCGTAATGGACCTTCGACTTGGTGGTTATTGAGTGGTGGTCTAGATGGACCATTGATGTGGGCCTACCATCTAGGGTTGTTGTGCTCAATGGTTTTTAAGGATGGTCTTTATCGTATGGTTTTGATATCGGCTCCATGTGGCCTACTTTGATATCGCCCTATGTGGCTTTGTTATAGTATTTTCCCTATATGGGTTCAATGTTTTATTCTGTGCAGCCATGCGATGGTAAGCCCCATATACTGTAATATGATTGGCCACTAGTCGATGGGTTTCCATTAAACATCCTAAGATGGTAGTCTCATGAGCCGGGGATGGTGGTAATGGGACCTATGCCCAAGCTATCGGCCTAACTGGACCATGTGCTCCCCGTAGTGACTTTTGAGCTTACCTAAATTGGCTGGTTGTAAATAGACTAATAATGACTTGGCTAATCATGCATACATGGCATATTTCGATGACTTGGATCACTCTGCCCTGCGATTACGTTGAATGTTGCGCTTATGACCAGTCATTCGATGATGATATTGACTCGGATTATCATGCCCTGCGATTACGCTGAATGTTGCGCTGATGACCAATCTTATCCCTGGGTGACGACCCCAATGTCCGTCCAGATGTTTTTCCCTGGACATTGCCCGTCTGGATGTTTTACCCGGGGCACAGACCGTCTGGATGTTTTACCCGGGTCGATCATTACATTCATGCATCCATGCATCTAACAAGACTGCATTTACTCTGTTTTGGTTGTCTGTATATTTTATATTATTTCTTACCTAATGTGGCGGTGTGTAATCTTAAGGGAAATTCACACTGAGTTGGCCACTCATCCATCAAATATAAAACCGTACAGGTAGTACAAGTGGCTTAAGTGATTTGCATATTCAGACTTGATAGGGAGCAGGGTACGATCACCAGGAATGCATGACTGTATGCTTGGAGGAGTTATGTGATCTTGCGGCTTATATTTATATGTTTTCTATTATTTCTCATGTATTAGATCATGTAATTCTTGTATTTATAAATTTTAGAGACATTGGTTTGTATTAGTCATTATGGGCATATTTGAATGATAATGAAATTTTCCTTTATGTCGATTTGTCCACACTATGCTCATTTGCTTACTCTGATGAAAGAAAAAATATATATACTCGAATTTGACCATCCTTTAAGGTTAACACTCGGGTTTTTGCAAAACGGGTCGTGTACTCGGGTCCTGAAAAGTCGGGGCGTAACAGCCAGTCATAAAAGGAGTCGAGATGCTGCTGAAATCGTCCAGTTCGATCTTCACTGCTGCAAGCTCTCCTTTTACATAAAGGACAAGCTCAAAAGGGAGAGAAGTTAATCAACACAACACTCCTCCTAAGGAGATGACTGAAGCGACTGTCGAAATGCTGCCAAATTCTAGATTTAGATTTTATTAATTTCAATTCATGTACTTTGAATGATCTATCTTAGAATTAAGGGATATTAGAGGGATGTAAATGAACTCAGCATTAATAATATGATGATTATTTTAAATAGACTCTTTCTTTGTTACATTTAAATAAGATATCTCCTAAATTAAATGTATTTGTTTCTTGTTCGAAATAAAGTGCGAGGTGATTTTTAGAGCTTAAGGTGAAATTGATGCCAAAAGAAAGATTTATACTCAAAAGATTACTAAATGAAGATTTGAAAATCATTAATGAAAAATTCACATGCCAAAGATTCAAGAAAATTAAGTGAGGAATTAAGAGAATCAAAGATTTGAAATGAAGAAAATGAATCTTAAAATTATCTTGAAAACAAACATATTCCTGAAATTATCCTGAAAAAATATATTTTGAAACTCCGAGTCCATTTTGAAAAACTACATAGAGTGAAGTCTATTTAGGGAAACCGCGCAGAGTGAAGTTTATTTTGAAAAATTACGCAGAGTGCGTAAATTTGAGACGGTTTCTAGATTTTTCCAACTCGGTGCGAAAGTTAGAGTTCCACAACTATAAATAGGACTCCCTAGGATACTCTAAAGCATCTTTTAGGGTTTGGAAAGGTCTCAAGGAGCATATACAAGGGTGGAGCAACCGTCAAAGAGTTTTTCTTCTTCCTTAGTTTATTTTTCATGCTTTGTTTAAGAGATTTGGTTTCAATCATGTCTATGGTTGGCTAAACCTCTTAGCTAGGGCTAAGAGGTGAAGCTTGTAGTGTGTTGGGATGTTAATTTTGCTTTGATTCTTGTTCTTATTAAACTTCATTGATTTCTAATTTGATATTAAAGGAATATTTTTAATTTTTTATGATTTATTGTTACTCAAATTACAATAGATGTTGTAATTGCTTTGGATATCTTCTTTTCCTATTTGGAGATAGTAAAATTTGTAAATTTTGTTGTTCACCATCGTCTTTGGGCCTGGTAGGGTGATGGAATCCCTTCCAATCTTCACAATTCTCTTCTATTGAGAATTAAGTCAATGAAAAGTTCAGATTTGATTTAAATTGTTTTATCTTCTAATTGGATAAGATAGAACTCTAATTCCAATTGTGTTTATTGAATCAAGCAAGGTAGCATCTTGATAGCTACAAGTGAATCCTTGGAACCCTAGTTCTCATCTTTAAATTCACAAGTTTTAATCAACATTATTCACCATTGCTCTCAATTATTCATATTTCAATTTAGATCTTTTTCTAGTTCTAGTTATTTTCATAATACGTACAAGTTTAGTCCTTATGGATTCAACCTCGGTCTTACAAGTTATTACTACATCGCAACCCTACACTTGGGGTTGTAAACAAACTATGCAGAGTACGTACATTTGAGGCGATTTAAACTCCGAGCCTATTTTGGAAAACTGCGCAGAGTGCGTAAATTTGAGGCAGTTTCTAGATTTTTCCAACTTGGTCCAAAAGTCGGAGTTCCACAACTATAAATAGGACTCCCTAAGATGACCAAAGTATCTTTTAGGGTTTGGAAAGGTCTCAAAGAGCATAACACAATAGTGGAGCAGCCGCTAAAGCGTTTTTCTTCTTCCTTAGTTTATTTTTCGTGCTTTGTTTAAGAGATTTGGTTTCAATTAAGTCTTTGGTTGGCTAAACCTCTTAGTTACGGCTAAGAGGTGAAGCTTATAGCATATTTAGATGTTTATTTTGCTTTGATTCTTGCTCTTATTGAACTTCATTGATTTTTAGTTTGATATTAAATGAATATTTTTAGTTTTCTATGATTTATTGTGACTCAAATTACAATAGATGTTGTGATAGCTATGGATATCTTCTTTTCCTGTTTTGAGATAGTGAGATTGGTAAATTCCGTTGTTCACCATCATCTCCCAGGCATGGTTGGGCAATGTAATCCCTTCTAATCATCACAATTCTCCTCCATTGAGAATTATGTCAATGAAAAGTTCAGATTTGATTTAAATTACTGTATCTTCCAATTAGATAAGACTTCAATTCCAATTGTGTTCATTGAATCAAGTAAGATAACATCTTGATAGCTACAAGTGGATCCTTGGTACCCTAGTTCTCACCTTTAAATTCATAAGTTTTAATCAACATTATCCACCATTACTCTCAATTATTCAGATTTCAATTTCAATTTTTTTCTAGTTCTAGTTCTAGTTATTTTCAGAATACGTACAAGTTTAGTCCTTGTGGATTCGACCTTGGTCTTACCGAGTTATTACTACATCGCGAGCCTACACTTGGGGTTGTAAACATAATGTCTCTCTGAAGATTGTACTACTGTAACTATGTTTAAAGAATGGGTGGATGACAAAGGTCTTATGACACCATTCTCTTCTCCTCTATTTAATGGTCTGAAGGATACAATGGTAATCACAACACTGAATGAACACCCTACATCCACTACCTCATCCTCACCACTTTCATGTTTATCTCCATCACTTATCATTTACTACTTAACACATGTGACTACAACAAGTGACCTTTCATCTCATCATAATAATTCTTCACCTGTTATTAGTATTGCAAACCCTCTAACGGCCACTCGAGACCTCACCTCACCTCGCCATAATGATTTGTCACCACCCACTATTGGTGATCCAAGACATGTGATGATTATAAGATTCGAGTTTGGTATCACAAAGCCCAATCCACATTATTCCAATATTTACTTCACCCATATTCCCACAAAAGCCAAGACCATCAAAATTGCTCTTCATCATTTAAGGTGGCTTGCAGCCATGTAAGAAGAAATTGATGCTCTTCAGCAAAATAACACTTGGGAACTTGTACCACTCCAAAAATGGATGAACATTTTCAGCAATAAATGAGTTAATAGGTTGAAACTCAAGGCTGATGAGAGTCCTAAACATCTCAAAGCCCGCCTTGTGGAAAAAGAATACAATTAAGTTAAAGGACTTGATTTCTTTGAGGCCCTTTCATCTGTCATCAATGAGGGAGCATTCATACAATTCTCATGATCATCCTTATGAATAAATAGGATATTCACCAATTAGATGTAAAGAAAGCATTCTTACATGGCCATCTTCAAGAACATGTCTTTATGGAACAACTGGTGGCTTTGTTAATCCATGTCTTCTTAATCATGTCATGTATTCCATCTTTAAAAAAGCATTATATAGACTTTGTCAGGAATTAAGGGCTTAGTTTGATCACTTCAGCAACTACCCACTAACACTTGGGTTTTATTGTAGCACGACCGATTCATCCATGTTTATCTGTAGAAACTCTCACAGGTTACTCATCTTACTTCTCTAAGTTGACGATATGATCATCATAGGTGATAATCAAGACTTCCTTAACTACTTTATCACATGGTTGGGCAAGGAATTTGTGATGAAGTACTTGGGCTATATCCACTAATTCTTAGAATAGAATGACTCACTTTCCTAATAGTCTACATTTATCCCAATGTACGTATGCAACCAATCTTCTTATTAAGTCTCAAATGAATGGGTGTAAGCCCATCTTAACTCCAATATTGGCTTAAAAGAAACTTGTGATAACCAATCCCACATGATTCTCTTACCCAACTCATTACTAGAGCATTGTTGGCAGTCTAAAATATCTCACTCTTACATGTTCATATATCTCCTTCAACGACAATTATATATGCCAATTTATTGAGAAACCATCTGTTACATATTTTTAAAATGTAAAATGAATACTTCACTACATAAGTGGTACTCTCACCCCCAAATTTTAACTACAAGGTATTTAGATTTTCATGCTTATTCCAATGTTGACTAGGCAGTCTGTCAAGTAAGCCACGATCCACAACATGATTATGTACATTTTTTAGTGATACTTGCATCTTGTGAAGCACAAAGAAGCAACCCATTGTTGCTCGCTCAACTGTTGAGGTGGAGTACCGTTCTATGGCCTCTATTGCTAATAAAATCACATGGTTATCCTTCATCCTTCGTGATCTCAATGTTCGTTTGTGTCACGCCCCAAACCCGGAAATCGGATTCATAGAAATCCCGATTGCCGAATCTGGTGCTGACAGCCTCCGTAGTACCCCATTCTAGGATCCTAGCGTTCACACGCCAGATTCCGATCCTGGGATCCTACAAGGAGGATTTTTTTTTCGCCAATGTACATTTATCTCGTAATAAGCATAACCACAAGTTTACCCAAATCATAAAGGCAACATCATCATCACATATCCACTAATATAATCATTTGAATACAATGCTGAAAGGGAAATACATATACCGAAAATCAAAGCTCCAGAGGACCGCTGCACGCTCCATGCACAACGTTGCTGCAACCTAACGCCACCTGCACGCATGTATCATGCATAAGCTTATAGAAAGCTTAGAGGGTGGTGTAAGTGTATGCATAAGGTAAGTGCTAAGTATTCAATACAATGCCATTATCATACAAACTGGAGGTACTGGTAATCCATAAATCGTACAATATCGGAATAAGCAAAGATACTAGCAAGATCATGAATTATCTGAGTAAACAGAAATACTCACAAGATCATAGATCATACGATAACAGAGTAAGCAGAAATACGAACAAGTCCATGAGCCAATCAATATATACGCAATATATAACAGCTATGCAAACGAGGAGTCATAAAAAGCCAAATATCAAATGTAGAGGATGCAATACAATATACATTTCTGATGAGTAACACAAATAGCATCAGTCGTACCTAGATCATATAACCATATAAATGCAATTGGGTATATAATTCCTTATGTGTTCACAAATATGTCAGCCATATCTAGACCATATAAATGCAGAAACATAGTAACCCAAGATGTCGTATGCCGCGGATGTAATGCAATATGCGGTGCGGATGGAATGACCATGCTGGAGTGTGAAGTCGGGATGGTAGTATGTAGTATCGCAGGCTATGGGGTCCATCACAAGAGACTTCTATCCAAACCAGTCCCATACCTAAATTTAGATAGTCAGACTCAATGTGGTAGACTCCTGATCTCAGGTTAGTTGCGCGCCCCAACCGAAATCCTGGCCATTGTGAAGGCACACGTATCAACTAGTTGCTTACCACCAACCCGAGTAGATAGTGAATGAATGAATGCATGAATGAGTATGCAACTCCTGCTCACTAAATCCACATATCAGTACGGTTCATCTCTAGGATCATCACCGGGGTTTAATACACTCCAAATGGCACTGTCGCTCTCCCAGCTGCACAGTCCAAGTGAGCGTAAGAAACCTCACTATCCACCTGACCAATAGTCTGCCAATACCTATCTGGCATGTCGATAGCGGACCCATTCACGAGCTGGTCAAACTCAGCCTAGTATTGCCCCCTACCCTCGGGCGGGTAAGGCCACACCCCCTCCCAACCGACCACGACACAGTGAGAGACACGGCCTCCTGGTATTCGGCACTCGGGCGCTCATGTATCCACTCGGTCTCGACGTTGGGGCGTCTCCTGGCCACGGAGGTTTAGGGATTTTCATCCAGGGACATCTATGGCGCCCGTATGCTAGAACCAAACATTTCCGGTGTCCTATTTGGCCATCCACGATATGCCTGTGGAGGCTACGACCCTGATGTCGCTAGGGCGTATAGTAATCATAATGCGAGATGCATGAGTCATACAATCCAGTCATGCATCAGTCCTGCACATACCGTGTGCTCATGTGAGATAACCTCCACCTATCAGGGAGTCTCATAACAACATGCTCAATGACATATGCAATGATCAACCACCTCTCATAATAAACATGCAGATGATGCGTATGGGCATGTATCATGATGCTATGCTGTCACATACTCATAACTGGTATCCACAACCAGCATCGATAATCGACCTCGACCATGTGGACACTTAACCAACATTGCCCCCAAGAAATGGCCTACATAGAGTCAAACATATAATGGGCCCACGGCCTCACACAAGGGCCTAATATACAACACAATGGGTCTTACTCAAAGGCCACATATACACAACAGGTGGACCCTGCTCATAGGTCTAACACATATCACAATGGGCCTTGCCCATAGGCCATGAATACATCACAATGGGCCTTGCCCATAGGCCTCAAACACAGGACATGTGGGCCCTACACATGGGTCTTGAATTCATTAAATGGACCATGCATCATAGGCTTAATACATATCACAATGGCCCTCAACTACGGGTCACATATACATCATGCAGGTCTCGACAATCGGCCATGGCAATCGAATTCGATACTCAGAATCGGCCTCGACAATCGGGAATCGCCAATACAATCGACCTCGACAAATCGACACCGATAATCTACATCGATAATTAACACTCGACAATCGGCTTCGATAATCAACACCGACGACCGGTCACATAGACAAGATCGGGTCCATAGATGAACATCTCGATCAATCATAATATAAAGATCAGCCCGACCATGGTTATATCAAATCGGTAGCATGGAGCCATCCGTCCATGGTAAATGGGGCCCACTTATTTGGGTTAACCCACTAAGAGAATGATGAGAATGGGCCTGATAAGGCCTAAGGAAGGGTCACAATGTGGACATCCAACCATCACTGCCCAGCAATGTGGACATTTAACCAACATTGCTCCCAAGGAGTGGTCCACATAGAGTCAAACATAAGATGGGCCCAAATATCCAACAAGTGGGCCTCAAATAGTCATCACAGGTGGGCCTTACACATACAGCACGTGGACCTACACATCACGGTGGGTCGATACATTGGGCCGCACGCCACACCAATGGGCCTCAATTCAACAAGTGGGCCGCATCAATGAGCCAAAAATACATCTCAATGGGCCTCATCACAAGAGTAGGAATATTTCACAATGGCCTCACTAAATGGGTCGGAAACACATCTCAATGGGCCACGACGTATGGGCCGAGTATATATCACAATGGGCCACGACCCATGGGCCGCAACCCGTGGGCCTCAAATACAAGTGGGCCACATTAATGGGGCCCATATATAAACCTCCGGTGGGCTCTGCTCATGGGCTTCAAATACATAATATGTGGGCCCTACCCATGGGTCTTATACACATCAAATGGGTCACGCGTCATGGGCCTAATACATGTCACAATAGGCCTTGCATCAATGGGCCGCCCTAATGGGCCTCGTACACATCAAGTGGGTTGTATCAAATATGCAGCACTAATGGGCCTCGACCCATGGGCCCTGATATATATATCATAATGGGGTGCCTGCCCTGGATGGCATGGATAAAGATACATCAAAGTGGGCCTGACAAATGGGCCACAACATACATCAAAGTAGGCCTCATAACATGGTCATACATACATCAAATTGGCCACATCAATGGGCCCCATGTATGTTAAATGGGCCACACTCAATATAAGTGGTGATAATGATTTCCACTACTAAAATTTTCAAGGTCCGCCATAACATTTATTTCCCATCTAATCTAATCATAGGGTCTCAAGATTTCAAAGATAGCCGTTCAATCCTCACCGTGCACTATGGTCCACTTGATAAGTAAATCTGACTTATTTTCGTCCCAAACCTAAAAAAAAAAAGGATCATTTTCCAAAAATGGTTGGACGGTTGGATGAAACACATGCATCATAGTGGGTCCCATAGGGATGGAAGGAATAGATAAGTCACATGTTCCATGATGGAGGTCCACAGTTGTGGACACAACACATACATAAATAAGTCTTAAGTAAGACCCACCAAAATGTTTATTTTCCACCCAACCTAGGGCCCAACATACTGTCCATCCAAAATGAGGCCAACATGATGTTTATCTTCCATCCAAACTAGTCATAGGGTCACATGGGCCTAGGGCCCACTGTAATATTTATTTATCATCCAACTTGGGCCACTATAACATCTATTTGCATCCAACCTGTTGATAAGGTCTTATAGACCTGGGGCCCACCAAAATGTTTATTTCCATTCAAACTTGTTGATAAGGTCATACAGACCTGGGGCCCACTATAGTATTTATTTATTTATTTATTTTTATTATTATTATTATTATTATTATTTTTTTAACCTTGTGATAGGGTCACATGATCATGGGACCCACTGAAATGTTTACTTGCATCCAATCTGTTGATAAAGTCGCATGGGCCAGGGGCCCACTGCAATGTTTACTTACCATACAACCAGTTCATAAGGTCACGTGGGCCTTTGGCCCACTGTAATATTTATTTGTCCACCAAATTTATTCTTTTTTTTGGGTATGGTTATGTGGTCCTGGGGGTCCACCATGATGTAGTTCACAAATCCAACCCATTCATTATGTGTGTCCCACCAATTTAAGGGTCCAAACCGAGTTTCAGGTGGATCCAAGCTGCATGTGGACCCCAGCAGTTGATTCCATGTGGCTTGGCATACCACCGCATGAAAGGTGATCGTGTGGGCCATTCGAGAACTTTTTGTGACTGATTTTTGGAACCAACGCATCATAAAAGGGGACCTATTAAATGAACGGCATGGATGTAGAACATACATCATGGTAGTGTCCACAACTGGGGCCAAGGGGGGCCTCCCTGTTTAACGTTAGACGTCCAGACTCCTCTGGACGTCAAGTAGCAAATGCATGCCACATACATATATTTATTTATTTATCCTAGGTGGGACCCACATTAATCAGATCTACTCCGTCCATTGTATGTGTCACACAAAATTAGGGGTCCAAAACAAGTTTCATCTGCATCCAAATTTCAGGTAGGCCCCACCAAGTGATTTTATATGTTTTAGGCATATCTTCACATGATTTTATATGGTGTGGCCCACCTGAGTTCCGTATATGGCTGATTTTTGGGGAGACCACCTGGTCCGAGGGGACCCATCAAATGCATGGCGTTGATGTTCGAAAAGCATCACAGTGGGGCCCACAACTAAGGCCGTGAGGCCAGCCCGTTTGTCCGCCAGCAGCACCCACGCACGCTGCTGCTGACAGCAGCGTGTCCTTGTGGTTTTTTTTATTTTTTTAATTTTTTTTTTAATTTTTCTCGAGGTTTTTCATATGTGGGGCCCGTGTCTTGAGAATCCACTCCGTCCATTAGATTCCATGGCCTAAGACGGATCAAACGAGTCCGCTATGCAGTATGTTTTTGGCGGGTAGGGACATCAAGGTGGGTCCTAATGGATCTTAAAGGTAAAAAAGTTGTTTCCCCTGCCGGGGCCCGCCAGAAAATCGGATTGGATTCATTCTTTGGCTCAACGCCTAAAATTGGCTTGGAAATGAAATGGATGGTGTGGATTCGATTTTTACATCAAGGTGGGGCCTACATAAGTAGCCTGCCCCAAAAGTTCTCCCCCCTCTCCTTTTTTTTTTTTTTTGGCAGACAGTGCATTGCTCCTACTTGTGAAAAACGTCCAGCGTCCAGGGACGCTGGACGGACCATGTGCACGTATTGTTGAAGGTGGGTCCCACGTGTGGGGTCCACATGGACATGGCCCACTTGATTTGGGTCAATCTTATATTTATGTTTTCCAATTGCCGTTAAGTGGGGCCCACATGGCTTGGACGGCCGTAGGGTCCATTTGGTGGACGGCTTGGACATCACATACATCAAGGTGGGGTACATCCAGATGGGCCACACGGCCACATTATCATACCAAATTAATGAGAGAAAAAGAGAGAGAAAGAAGCACCCACCTCGAGATCTCTTCTTCCTTCTTCCGCCAATGCATGATAGAGCCCCAAAGAAACAATTTCAATGGTGGAGATGATCATTGGATGGTGGAGATGGGAGATAGGGAGGTGGGCCACACTAGCTCTCTTATGGGAGCCATGGACGTGGGTTGCTCCATGGAGGGATTGTTTGGAATGGAGAGAAGTGAAAGAGAGAAATGATGTAAGGGAGTGATGGGAGAGAGGGATGGTGAGGTAATGGGAATTAATGAGTTTGACTTATGGGGAAAAGGGAAGGTAAGGTGGTATGGTAGGGTGATGTCACCCCTAGGGTGACATCATAGTAATTAATGTTTCTAGGGAAGTACAACAATAGGAATAGGTGGGTCCCACAATCAAGCGATCAACGGCCTAGATAATGCACGGGCCGGATCTTATAATCTGAGCATCGTATTGACGCACAAGACGCATCGTCGGAACCGCGGCGACAGCACGGTCAAAATGACATAGGTCTCATTTTGAGTCGGCTCGGGTTTACAGGATGTGACTCAAGAGCATGCGCCAATGCTATCTACTCGTCCCGGGTCCCCGAAACTCGACTAGAGGGAACCGTAGAAGTTTATGGAATGGTACAGGCTAGGTTACGGGTCTTACAGTTTGTCTGGGCCACTAAACTTATTATGTGATAATCTTGGCACTCTCTATATGACTATTAACCCGATCTTCCATGCTCGCACAAAGCATAAAGAAGTTGACTATCATTATGTTCATGGAAAAGTTGCTCTTTGATCACTCATTACTCAATTTGTCTCATTGAAAGATCGGCTAGCCGAATTATTTACAAAACCCTTGTCTTGGGTTGTGCTTTAGACATCGTGTACCAAACTAGGCCTAGTTCTGTCATGCCCCAGATTCGAAAACCGTGCTCACAAAATTTCTGAATGCTGAATCCGGCGCCGACAGCCTCTGTAGTACCCCATTGTCAACTCCTGGTACCCATATACCAAGTTCCGATCATGGGTATCACGCCCCAAACTCAAAAATCGGGCTCACAGAATTTTCGATCGCTGAATCTAGTACCGACAGCCTCCATAGTACCCCATTCTCGGCTCCCAGCGCGCATACGCCAAGTTTCATCCCAAGAACCTACAAGGAGGATTTTTCAGTATGATTTTTTTTGTAAAGGAGCATAACCACAAGCATAACCAAGTCACAAACAACATCATCACCACATATCCACTAATAAAGTCATTTGAGTACAATGTTGAAAAGGAAAAAATACATATATTTGAAACAAAACTTCAAAGCTCTAGCACCTGCTCTTGACTCAATGCTGCTACGACCTAACGTAACCTGCACGCAACAGTCGTGCATAAGCTTACTACGAAGCTTAGAGGGTGGTGTACGTGTGTGCGCAAAGCATATGCCAAGCATATAAAATCAGCGTAAGCGGAATACTGGCAAGTCTATAAGTCATACAATATCAGAGTATGCAATACAAATCGTCTATGCAATGAGGAGTCATAGTGAGCCAAATATCAGATGTCGAGGATGCAATACAATATGCAATTCTTGACAAACCACGAATACCATTAGCCTCATCTAGGCCATATAAATGCAGAAACATAGCAACCCAAATGCCATATGCCACGAGTGTAATGCAATATGTAGATCCCAGCGAGTCCATAATGCCATCAACCTTATTCAGGCTTTGCAATACAAAAGCATAGTAAACCAAACGCTATGTGTTGAAGATGTAATGTAATATGCGGTGCGAAAGAAATGACCAAGCTGGAGTGTGAAGTTAGGATGACAGTATGTAGTATCGCAAGCTGTGGGGTCCATCACAAAGGACTTCTATCCAAACCAGTCCCATACCTAAATTTGGATAGCTAGACTCAATGTGGTAGACTCCTGATCTCAGGTTGGTCGCGCGCCCAACCGAAATCCTGGTCATTACGAAGGTACACATAATGATTTAGTTGTGCACCACCAGCCCGAGTGGATAGTGAATGAATGAGTCAAATGTTGAGTACACAACTCCTACTCAGTAAGTCCACATATAACCGTCACAATGCTTCCGATGTGGGATAAGGTTCCACCTCACTGTATGCATAGTAGCCTATGAGCACAGTAGCCTGCCAACCACTGGTAGCTTGCCCAGGCCCTTAGGCCCCGCCCACATCAGTATCCGCTCATATATGCCCACCCACGTGTATAATAGTGATGGGGCATCACAATATCAGAACCGTACATCTCTGGGATATCACCGGGGTCTAGTACACTCTACACCAAATTGTCACCCAAACTGGACGCGCAACCATGCAAGTGGAAATGACCTCACTACCCACCTAGCCAGTAGTCTGCCAATATCTACCCAGCTCATCGATAGTAAACCTATTTATGAGCTGGTCAAACTCATCCTAACTTTTCCCCCTACCCTCGAGCGGAAAAGGCCACACCCCATTCCAACTGACCACGACACAGTAGGAGATGTGGCCTACTAGTATTCGACACTCATGCACTCATGTATCCACTCGGTCTAGACGTTGGAGCAACCTCTGGTACCATAAGGGTTTAAGGACTTTCACCTGGGGACACCCTTACACCCCAGTGCTAGATCCAAATATTTTCAGTGTGTAAGTGTTATGGTTTAGATCTAGAACCCTGTATTGTCAAATTTTATAGTCACAAACCAATTTGGAGTGATTGACTTGTTTGATAGATGGAAAGTTCACCTTCGAGTTCAATAGATGGAAAGTTCACCTTCATACGAAGATGAGTTTCAAGTCATCTACATTAACATCAAATGTTACTACAACTTCAAATCAAAGTGCACGTTCAACTGCAAATACAAGATCAAGTTCATACACAAGACCTAGTGCAAGTGCGACTTCAAAATACTAATTCAAGTCCAAATGCATTACATGATCAAGTTCAAGTGTATAAGTTTCAAGTTTCAAAGAGTATAAGATCAAGCTTCAAGTACTTCAAGAATACTATCTACCAAAACAACTAAAGTTTACAAGTTCAATACTCACATTTAAGGTATATGTGACCCTAGAAAGACCTTAAGGTTAGGTCATTCGTATTGCATAATGAATTTGGGTCATTATACTTATTTTAGGCTTTGCTTCGACTAGCCCTAGTCATACTTCAACTAGTCCAGGCACTGGCTCGACCAGTCCAGGGTTTTTCTCGACCTGTCCAGAAATTAACTCAAATTTTTGGATAAGTCTGGTAGGTCTTTGACCAGTCGAGAACCCTACTAGACCAGTCGTGGAGACTGGCTCGACCAGTCGAGCAGGGCTCGACTCAAAGTCCAGCAAGGTTTTTGAGCCCCACACTACTAGTCAAGTGCCATGCTTGACTAGTTGAGCAGGCCACTCGACCCGTCGAGTGTCGGGTTTATCCGATCGCACCAGAATTTTTGAAAATTGGTTACTGCCAGGACCATTCGAGGCAGTCTTTAGGGTAGTCGAGCAAACCGATTTTCACCCTATATATAGAGGACTTTTCTCAGCATTCCATACTCATTCCAAGCTAATTCAAGCCTCCTCTCTGAGAACTAAGTCCCCGCTATTATGAAGCTATTGTACGGTAATTTAAGATTCTTTTATAACTTTTTGATTTTGAATTTCTTGATCTCTTACTATTCAATCTTACTTGTTAAAAAGGAAATTTTGTTTTACCCTTTTGCGATCCAAGAAATTGAATCAAAGTAGCCCAAGGTTGGATTTAAATTAAAATTCATTTAGACCTAGAACCTCGTCATTTGTGAGATTGAACATTAAACAACTACATATTCAAAAAGGTGGTTTTACCAGGCTACATCGAAGAAAAAGAATCTTTAGATAAGTATTATCATTTCAATTATTGTATTTTGGTTTGTGAGATTACTAGAAAATATCTTTTGTGGTTTTGATTGAGATAGCTAGAAAATCTCAGTGTGTGGGGTTTTTAATTGTGGTAGCCCATTGAAAACACAATTGTAAAGGTTTTACGGTGAACCTTGGAAAACCTTCTTTCATAGTGAAAGCCAATATCCCGTGGGTTGTGGATATTGGGAGTAGAGTAGATGTGGCTGTTTGAGAAAAGTTGGTGTACACACCAAACCACAATAATTCTCGGAGTTTGGAGGATGATGATGATGATGATGTATGTGATGTGGTGAATGCTGTATTTTATTTTCATGTTCATGTGGTGAATGTTGTAATCATTAGATTTATTTCATTTATACTTTTTATTATTTAAGTTTTTGATCCTTACTAAGTTCAAGACATAAGGTTGTCCTTTGAACGAAGTTTGTATCAACCTCTTAAGACTAGTGCATTTAAGGTTGCTATTTATTTCAGCTATCTGCATTTATATTCCGCTTTTATTTTTTATTCGGCATAGTCCTATTCACCCCCCCTCCCCTCTAGGACTAAGAGCTCACCCCTTTTCATGGTGTTCCATCTGGTCATCCACGATATGCCCATGGAGGCCACAGCCCTGATGTCGCTAGGGCGAATAGTGATTATACCACATAAAATGAGATGCACGAGTCATACCATCCAATCATGCATCAAACTTACGCATAACGTGCGATCATGTAGGACAACTCCATCTCATTGGGAGTCCCATAATCAACCAGCTCAATGACTATGCTATGGTCAATCACTCCTCACAACAAGCATACATATGATGCATATGGGCATGTATCATGATGTAATAAAGTATATAAACATGATTATATGGCATACAACAATAATCCACAATTGACCTTCTCCGGCATGTCACATATGAAAAGTATAACCAAGCGACATACTCCCTTTACAACTATAGGAGTCCATGTGGCATGTCTAACATTAACCTTCTAAGGCTTTGTATAATCTAAGATGGGGATGGTGGGCCTAGCCCATACATCGAGATAGGTTCTATACACCTGATACCACATATTCTTCCATCTACAACAAGGAGGTGATGATGATGTACTAACGTCAAGGATGGGCCTTACACTTGTCCCAAAAAAGTAAATGGATGGTGTGGGTGATACATACATGACATTGTGGTCCTAGTAACTGGATCCAAGGATAAGATATGCCTCATAGGGGAGTCAAGTGGGTATACAACAAGGTGAGTTAAGAGGATAAGTCTAAGTACAATAAGTGGGCTTCCTCACCCTCTCTATTATGTAATAAACTAGGCTTTCCTATGGGACCCAATATGTACACAAGGTGGACTTTGGTGGGGTCCATACATCTAGGACTATGTGTCCTTCCAAACAGGTTAAGCAGTCCCCTCAACATCTAAGTGAGCCTTGGGTATAGACACTAAACTTTGGGTAGTCACATGTATCTAGGTGGGCCACATCTCCTATGGAAGGCCCGGTATGAATATAAGGTGGGCTCTAAGATTCGGATAATCCTACAAGGTATGGTGGAAAGCACCATCATCAAATGGGGGCCTAATGGAATGAGATAGCCTAATCAAGGGAAAGATGGGTATCACTAGCATCAATGGGGGCCCAAGGGTTTGGGTAAGCTTGGTAGGGTGAAATGAGTATCATCAATGGGGGCCCAATGGATTAGGATAGCGTAATAAGGGAAAGATTGGTATCACTAACATCAATAAGAGCCCAAGGGTTTGGGGTAAGCCCAATAAGAGGAGATAAGAATGGGCCTAACAATGGGCCTTAGGGAGATTACAACATGGACATTTAACCATCATTGCTCCCAAGGTAATGGGCTTAACAACGGGCCCTAAGGAGGATTTCAACGGTGGACATTTAACCACTATTGTCTCCTGGTGTGTGGTCCACTTGGGATTTGAATCTAACTCTCTATGGGTATACAAATCGGGAAAATGGATGGACATTGTGTATGTAACACATAAATCATGACGGGCCTCATAAGGCAACCCATGGTGGGCATATAGCCCATAATTCAGGGTGGGCCTCTCAAGGTAATGGGGCCCACGGCCTTAGAGTAATGGATGAATGGTGTGAATATAATACATACATCATGGTGGAATCACTCATCACAATTGGGCCTCGTATACATCAATCGGTCCTCACTTAAGGGCCATATATACATCACTTGGGCCTCATACAAGGGTCACATATACATCACTTGGGCCTCATACACAGGCCACATATACATCACAATGGGCCTTATACACGGGCCACATATACATCACAATGAGCCTCATACATGGGCCGCATATACATCACAATGGGCCTTATGACATGAGACGCATATACATCACAATGGCCCTCATTACATGGGCCACATATACATCATAATGGGCCTCATTACATGGGCCGCATATACATCACAATGGGCCTCAAATCTGGGCCGCATATACATCACAATGAGCCTCATATCTGGGCCGTAAATACATCACAATGGGCCTCATTACATGGGCCGCATATACATCACAATGGGCCACATATCTGGTCCGCATGTACATCACAATGGGCCTCATATTTGGGCTGTAAATACATTACAATGGGCCCCATACATGGGCCGTAAATACAGCACAATGGGCCCCATACATGGGCTGTATATACATCACAATGGGCCCTACACAAGGGCCTCATATACATCATATTAGGCCTCACCACATGGGCCTCATATACATCATTTTAGGCCTCACCACATGGGTCTCATATACATGGCCACAATGGGCCTCACATACACCAAGTGGGCCCTGCACATACAATAGGTGGGCCCTGCGTGTTCAGCAGGTGGACCCTGCACGTCCAACGAAACGGACGGTCGGCATGGATATGAGACACATACGTTATGGTGGGGTCCACGTCCAGTGGACTGGATGGTTGTGGATGAAACACGTACAACATGGTGGGCCCACGTGGACAGCACGTACATCACAGTGGGCCCAGGATGGACAGGGTAGATGAAGCACGTACATCATGGTGCGTTCGGCACCGTCCCATGCTGGACGGTGCGGATAATACATACATCATGTTGGGTCCCACACGTGTGGGTACAACACGTACATCACCGTCTGGGGCCCACATTCCAGGATCTAGACGGTGTGGATATCATGGTGGGCCACGGACGGACAGGGTGGATAAAACACTTACATCATGGCAGGCCCATGATCTGGAAGGTTTGTATGCAATACATGCAGCACATGGGTTTCCACCATCCACAGATGGACGGTGGGGATAAAATACATAGATCAAGGTGGGGTCCACGTACTGGACGGTGCGCTCCACCTGAGATTTGAATTTGCCTCATTCCCAGGCCCATGGCCTGGGAGTTCGGATGGACGGTGGGGATAGACGATTTGGATATAACAGATGCTTTATGATCAGACCCACAAAAGTTGCTGATGTCAATACAGTAGCTATATTGCTGCTGTTAGGTACACCAGCCAATCTGCTTCCACAGCATGTGGGTCCCACGTGCTGGATGCAGCACGTCATCAAGGTGGGCCCCACGTGGGACAGTGGATAAAACACCAACATTAGGTGGTCCCACATGCTGACGGCCACACGTTATGGATCAAGAAATTTGTGTTTTCCCTTCATACAGGGCCCGCCCAATCGGGCAGCAAGGTGGACAGTGAGGTGATTGCCACTAATGGATGGTGTGGATCTAATCCATTCATCAAGGTGGGCTACAATAGGGAAAGAGAGAGAGAGAGAGAGAGAGAGAGAGAATCGTGTGGAGGGCTCTGCCACTATGAGCCCTCTTATAATTACAATACATACATCAAGATGGGTCCCAAATAGGATCTATACCATCAATCGGTAGGCCCTAATTGGTCCATTACAAAATTTGAAATATAATCCTACAAAACATCCACTGATTGCTAATCTTCTAGGCTCCTTGGAATGCTAAGCTCCTTGGCTTCAACTTTGATGGAGGATGATGGAGATTGAAGAGCTAGGATGAGAGATGAGGGAGGTAGGAAGTGGGCCACACTTAGCTCTCTTGGAAGAGCTTGGACGTCCACTCCTTGGTAACTTGGAATGGTAGAGAGAATGAGAGGGAGAGAGAATGTGATGAGATGAAAGGGATGGGATGTGTGTAAGAAAGGGATGGGTGAAGAGAGAGAGAGTTGACTTTGGGGATGGCTTGTGTAAGAGAGGGATGGGTTGTGTACTTGATTGATGTTATGGATGGTAGAGATTCTCTCTGAATTCACAACGCGTGACGTTTTCTTCAAAATAAACATGGGCCCACAACTCCTAGACTGGATATCACATCGGTGCGCAAGTCACAGCGTTAGAACTGCAGCGATGACGTGGTCGCTAGGGTATAAGTTTCGAGTCGAGTTGACTCAGATCTTTGGGATGCAACTTAGGGTCACGAGCAAACGCTGATTAAATGTCATGTGTTTCTGGAATTCAACGAGGAGGGTCGTGGGAATTTAAGGAATGGTGCGGACTAGAAAACGGGCCTTACAACTCTCCCCTCTTAATAAAAATTTCGTTCTCGAAATTTACACTATCACGCAATTAACTAGAGCTCATAGAAGAAAGAAATCACTTCACTATGTAAAATCATAAACACAACCCATGAATGCATTCAGCAACAAGGAGACAGGGATAACACTCATGAATCTCAGTCTCTCGCTTCCAAGATGTCTCCTCCATGAATAATTTATTAAGACGGTCCTAAGGCCCAGTTACTTGAATCGTAGATGACTCCTCCTGGCGAATAAGGCTACACCCCCTTCCAACCGACCACGACACAGTGGGAGACGTGGCCTACTAGTATTCGACACTCATGCGCTAGTGTATCCACTTGGTCTAGACGTTGGAGCAACCTCTTGATACCATAAGGGTTTAGGGACTTTCACCTAGGGACACCCTTGCGCCCCAGTGCTAAAACTAAATATTTTTGGTATCTCATCTGGCCATCCACAATATGCCTGTGGAGGCCACAACCCTGATGTCGCTAGGGCGAATAGTGATTATACTACATAAAATGAGATGCACGAGTCATACCATCCAATCATGCATCAAACCTATGCATAATGTGCGATCATGTAGGGCAACTCCGTCTCACTAGGAGTCCTCTAATCAACCAGCCCAATGACATATGCTATGGTCAATCACTCCTCACAACAAGCATACATATGATGCGTATGGGCATGTATCATTATGTAATAAAGTACATAAGCATGATTATAAGGTATACAACAATAATCCACAATCGACCTTCTACGGCCTGTCACATATGAAAACTATAAACCAAGTGACATACTCCCTTTACAACTATAGGAGTCCATGCGACATGTCTAACATTAGCCTTCCAAGGCTCTGTATAATCCAAGACGAGGATGGTGGGCCTGACCCCTATGTCGAGATAAGTTCTATACACCTGATACCACATATTCTTCCATCTACAGCAAGGAGGCGATGATGATATACTAATGTTAAGGATGGGCCTTACACTTGTCCCAAAAAGTAAATGAACAGTGTGGGTAATACATACATGATACCGCGGTCCTAGCAACTAGATTCAAGGATAAGATATGCCTCATGGGGGAGTCAAGTAGGTATACAACAAGGTGAGTTAAGAGGATGAGTCTAACTACAACAAGTGGGCTTCCTCACCCTCTCTATTATGTAATAAGCTAGGCTTTCCTATGGGGCCCAATATGTACACAAGGTGGACTTTGGTGGGGTCCATACATCTAGGACTATGTGTCCTTCCAAATGGGTTGGGCAGTCCGCTCAACATCTAAGTGAGCCTTGGGTATAGACACTAAACTTTGGGTAGTCACATGTATCTAGGTGGGCCACATCTCCTATGGAAGGCCCGGTATGAATACAAGGTGGGCTCCAAGGTTTGGATAATCCTACAAGGTATGGTGGAAAGCACCATCATCAAATGAGGGCCCAATGGAATGGGATAACCTAATCAAGGGAAAAATGGGTATCACTAGCATCAATGGGGGCCCAAGGGTTTGGGTGAGCCCGATAGGGTGAGATGAATATCATCAATGGGGGCCCAATGGATTGGGATAGCCTAATAAGGGAAAGATGGGTATCACTAGCATCAATGGAGGCCCAAGGGTTTGGGGTAAGCCCAATAAGAGGAGATAAGAATGGGCCTAACAATGGGCCTTAGGGAGATTACAACGTGGACATTTAACCATCATTGCTCCCAAGGTAATGGGCTTAATAACAACGGGCCCTAAGGAGGATTTCAACGGTGGACATTTAACCACTATTGTCTCTTGGTGTGTGGTCCACTTGGGATTTGAATCTAACTCTCTATGGGGCCCACGACCCTTATACAAATCGGGGAAATGGATGGACATCGTGTATGTGATACATACATCATGACGGGCCTCACAAGGCAGCCCCATGGTGGGGCTCAAAGCTATTTGTGTTGTGTATGTGAGAGTAAGTGTGTGCATTTATCAGTCTTTTCTTTAGTTTAAAGGGGGAAAAAAATTGACCTTCAATTATACACATGGAAAGGCACCTGTGTACCTACTCGTGCGTGAAAATTTTCAGGTCATTACATAAATGGCTACTTAACAACTAGGCCTTCGAACTAAAGCATGAACACACCGGAGAAAATAATGAGAAATCGTTAGCGGCCCATTATGAATTGGGCCTCAACAACTGACAAGTCCAACAACATAGCTGGGTTGATGATGTGGACCCAACAATAGAAATGTGCTAGCAACACAAGCGGACTGCACCGTCAAGCAAACAATCGGCATAAACAGTTCAACACTAATAAAAAGAATGTCTCTAAAAAAGACAGAATGTCCAACCATTATAAATCGAATGGTCTAACACGATTATCAAGGCCTTTAGCTAGTAACAACATTAGATGGCCATTAATGTAGTGCTCCAATTAACAACAAGACATGCTATTTTCAGCAGAAAAGTGGGCTTGATAACAATGTATCTGATGCCTAGCTACAATAGTATAGGTGGGGTGCAATTCCAGGGCAGCGATCACAAAGGCCCAACCAAGCAAACGAGATATTTGAAAACCTCACTTGTTTGGCTAGTGATAATCAAATGACCCAACGAAGAAGAGGTTGGGAGCCATAAGGGTCGACACCAACGTAATGGTAATAAACGAGTCAACGGATCTCAATCACACGGTTGTAGATGCAGTACTGATAAACTGCAACCTACAAAACAATGATAATAACCAGAAAGTCTAGGCTAGCAATGGACGGTGTAGTAACGATGAAGATGTCCAATGGCATTTGAAATGTTGAGTAGCAACCCAACACATGTAATTAGTATAAAACCGAAGACCATTAGCCCACTACATGTTGTAGGGGGAAACGACAACATGTAGATGGAATAACATTAATCACAGTCAAGAATGTTTCAACAGCATTTCAACATCATTGACCAGGAAATGTGGGTCCAGTAGAAGCAGATTTTTACCAACACGCAACATCTGATCACATTGAACAGAATAGTAGGCTATCAATCGCGGTTTTAGAATCACGATCATGAGGTAACAATGTTTAGTATTTGTGCCAACGATCAAGCAAGCATGATTAGTAGATTTCCATGATAATATTTAATCAATTTTAGATGACCAGAGTGCAATGAACAAATAACAATCCACATCTAATGGGTCCATATATGTCTTAGAATGGAGGCAATCATTCAACAATCCCTATCCTAGAGGGACATCCCAACCCATCTCCATATCCAGTCCTCTTCCACTTATTTTTCCCACCAATCCAACTATCAAAAGCCCATCTCCACCATTAAAAGAGCTTCATAGGAGCATTGGAGCATAAGGGAAGAAGAAAAAGTCGAAGATTCAAGGTGGGTGTATGTTTAGGACTATATTTCCAATTTTCTTTCATGGATCTTTATCTTTTATTGCATGGGAGCATGTAGGACCCACCAATCAATGATGGAGATCCTACTTGACCCTTTGGATGTAGCCGATGGCCCATCCTTTTTACATGCATGATCCATGATGGAGCCATTCTCCACGGACCACATTATGATGTTTTATTTGAATCTATGCTATTAATGGGTCATTTAGACCCTTGAGTTGTGGTGGGGATGACATCCCCACCTTTGATTCTCTTATGTAGGGCTATGCAATGCATAAGACCCATTTTGATGAATGTATGATGTATGATGCATGTATTGAGGGACCCATAATGACAGGGCCCCTCCATCACACGTTTTTCCCTCTCTCCCTCTCTTTTAATCCTTTGCATGATGGCCCACTTGATGCATGTTACTATCCAAACATAGGACGCCCACACATCCAGATTTTTGGGGTCACCTTGCTGCCCATTTTCGGGCCAATCTAGATGAGGGAAGACACAAGGATCATCTTGATTTTCTGGATGAGTGACCCACCCATATGGACACTCTCTATGATGTATGTATTTTATCCATGTCGACCATCCGTGGGGCCCACTTTGCTAACATCCAGCACTGTTGGTACCGTCCAGCAAGCCTAAACGGCCAAGGAAAACATAAATATCAACTTTATTCAAAGCTGGTGGGCCACACGTGTGGACCCACCTATGATGCATGCGTTTCATCCATCACATCCACACCGTCCAACCCACTAGACAGTGGGACCCACCTCCATGTATGTATTATATAGCCACACTATCCATCTGCAGGGCCCACCCTGCACGTGTACCCAGCACCGTCCAGCAAGGGTCTAGACGGTGGGACTCCACCTTGATGTATGTGTTTTACATCCACACTTCCCGTCCGTTTTTTGGACGTGGGGCCCACCCTGCACGTGTTGCACGTGTGGGGTACCTTGATATTTGTGTTGTATCTCCATTGTCCATCCTTAGACGATGGAGCCCACATGGTGTATGTGTTGTATATCTGTATCGTCCAGATGGGTAGGACGGTGGGGTCCACCATGATGTGTATAGCGTATCCAAGCCATCCAGTTAAGGCCCATTGTGTAGGGCCACTTTGATGTATTTACAATGTTGCCCATCTATTTTGGTTGGATCATGGGTTGCCTCGTAAGGCCCATTTTTGTGCTGCATAAGGCTCACCTTAATGTGTGTATTGTAAGCACACTGTCCATCCATTTTTTTAAACCATAGGGCTGACCTGTGAGGCCCTCCTTGATGTATTTCCTACACGTGTTGATCATTCATTTTTACCAAATCATGGGCTGCCCCTTAAGGCCCATATGATGAGGCTCAATATGATGTATATGAGGCCTATATGTTGAGGCCCAATGTGATGTATATAAGGCCCATATGATGTGGCCCAATGTGATTTACATAAGGCCTATATGATGAGCCTCAATGTGATGTATATGAGGCCCATATGATGAGCCCCAATGTGATATATATGAGGCCCAATGTGATGTACATAAGGCCTATATGATGAGGCCCAATGTGATGTATATGAGACTCATATAATGAGGCCCAATGTGATGTATGTGAGGCCCATGTGATGAGGCCCAATGTAATGCATGTAAGGCCCTTGTATGAGGCTCATGTAGTGAGGCCCGATATGATGTATATGTAGCCCTTGTGTGAGGCCCATTATGATGTGATGAGGCCTAATTGTGATTTGTGATTCCACTATGATGTATGTGATAATGTTTATGATGCCCAACCATCTCTTACCTAGAATAAGGCCTATGGGCCCCCATTATAGGATAGGGATTGTTGTTTGGTCATTGCACTCTAGTCATCTACAACTAGTTGAATATGTCTTAGAATGGAGGTAATCATTTAACAAATCACAAGCCGATCTTAGATATCATGATGAACAAAGATACTAACGTGATCACACAGTGATCTTCCAATAGCCCATAACTTTTGATTAATATTTAAAGATACACTACAATGTTGATATCAAACAACAATGCAGCAACAGTAATGGTTATCTTCACCAATACTGATGATCAAAGGCAATTGCTATACGAATTCCCATAGCGTATCGTTTTCTTCAAATCGTACACAATAACAATAATAGTTTCTATAGTAGATCTCAACACAAACTAATCGGTATGATTTGGAAGCGAGTTGCAGTAGATCTCGAGATGTATGTGCAGTAGATGTTTAACAAATGGTGATGGCTAAAATAGGTGATCTGTAGGTCAGGCGCTTTAGAAATCCAATGGAGGGAAAGTTGATCATCGGTGCTGGAATGAGAAGGCGACGACAACTGTGGAGAAATTATCTTGAGATTGGCACCTCTCTAATACCATTTTGAGCGGCTACATGGTGATCTTAAAATGCCTCTTATAAGTAGAAAGATGAGAAATGAAGAAGAGAGAAGATTGAGTAATGAAGTATAATAGGGGTATGAAAGATATAAAATAAGAGCCTTTGTAAGGAGAATGTGAGATGCTAGGGTTAGGTTAGAAACCCTAACCCTCCCACGTATTTATAATATTAGATACAATGTAAATACTATGTGTGGGCCCTATTGGGCTATGTTACATGGGTTGGGCTTGATGGACCTTATTATAACTCTTGTTCTTTTAACATTGCTAAACGACTTTTAGATTCAAAAAATACTCCAATACATGTTGCTAAACAAACCCGTGGTATTTTGGATGTTGTGTTATTAAACAAATTTTAATCACCATGTATCTCATGATCCTTAGAAAGGATAGTAGTCACCCACTCATATGTTAGATGGTGGTAATGTGGAGTAATAACATAACATGACAAAAGCTATGATTTAAGCTATGGTTTTAATGCATTATGATATTTTATGAATCACTAAAGAGATCTATTGCCACATAATAATAATCCTTGAAAATGTAGAGTATAATTGTCCCTAAGCTAAAGGGAACTTGATACATCTTGTGTATCAGATGAGACGAGACACAAGATGTCTTATTCAATGGGAGGAAGCATATAATATACTATAATTACTATATTTAAAGCTCATAATAGAGGTCATTCGTATCAAACAAACCTTAGTGTAAGTATAACTCTGGATCTACTTATATGAATATGTGACTTCTTGCTAATAGTAATGTCTTAGATATCGGATCTCTTCTCACTCTTATGGTAATATTGTTTAATTCAGTATGAAAATGCAAGTTGATTTCATGATGATCCAAGTATATGAGATGTACATGTTTTGCTCTCTTATGGACATAGAGTTCTTAAATGAACTAGAAGTTTCAGATAGTCGATGAATGATCATGTTTCAATAGCATTCTAAAAAAATCACAACTATGGAATGAATATTTTGGTAGTATAGTCCCGTACTATAGTTGGATTGCTCATGATAGACAATGAGAATTACCATTAGAGAGAGTCTATGGACTTTTGTGAGAGTACCAATATGACTTCTTAATCTTCCGTATTGTTATTATGTATAAAGTCTTGTTCGATGTATGCGCTTAAGATTCTTGAGCATGATTGGTTTTAGAAAAAGTGAGAGATTGTTGGAGTTGTGCTCTTAAAAACTGATGTGAAAGTTGTTCATGGATAACATGGATGTGTCATAATAATCTTATCCGTAGATCATGATTACCATAGGTCTTAGAGAACATATTATAATACCATAGTTATGCACAATGTCCATTGATTAAGGGTGATTTGCAGCCATAGATCTTAATACCCTATTGTTCCATGATTACTTAGAAAGTTGTAAGATAAACTTTTGGTTATTGAGTATTATTATATTGTATCTTGTGCAAGGGGTTGATGACGAGTCAAGATGGAGGTCTCTACCATCGGGCTCCATAATGTGTAGGTGGCTTTGCCCTACCCCCATAAGAATATGAGTGTCATAGGAATAACCTCCTAACATTAGACCTATTGGACACTTATATTGTTAATTAAATCAATTCTCTAGACCAGGAGACCCATTATGTTTGGACTATGATCACTCGAGGATGTTCTAGATCTAATTAGTCCTTAGACCTAAGGACATGTGTGAACTCAACGTCTTTATTACATGTGCTTTAGCTAGCTTTATAAGATTATCACGTGGTCAACAAAATTGGGTGTGGCTGGTTGGATACATCAAGGTTTAGTTGAGACTGGTATGGTTGTACAAGAGATCCACGGGTTTCCTAAAAACTACCTCATGTTTTAGATCTTAGAATTATATATTCATCAAGTGATTTTTCCTTTAGACCTATTATTTTAGAGGTTTTATAAATGTTTTCAACTATTAAACTTTTATTTTAATCATTACAAATATTTTGATTGCATGAGACAAATTTTTAATGGTTTATATTTGAGGGTTCATCACTCAATTTTCATGGTTTTTGGATCAATGGTAGATGGCCTTGACAATGAAAGAATTGGATTAGATTTCAGTATATGATTAAGGTAGGATCATAGGATTTCAATATTATGGGGGATATAAAAGATTGTACGATGGGATTTATATTTAAGGAGTTAGTGTTTTTGAGAGAGAGAGAGAGAGAGAGAGAGAGAGAGAGAGAGCATTTTCTTCTTCCCTCCCATCATACATTCTAGACATGTGGGGTATATGTCTTGATGGTTGTGTGCCTTCCTTGGTCTTACCCTAGCACTAACCTGTCAACTCATACTCTCCTTTATTTGGGATAGATCGATGAGTGGCATTCTAGTTGAGAATTGGCATTGACGATTCAATAGTTTCTTTGCAGCTTTATCAAGGTAATTCTAACTGTAGGATTTATATTTTTAATTTTTACAAACTTGATAATAGCTAAACAAGGATTTATGAGGCTAATAACCTAAAATTTGGATATTAATTTTTTTTTTTTATATTTTGCTATGTTTTGAAAATTTTAACAATTTGGACACTCCTTACAGGAGGGGTCCTCATTGAATTTGAACTTAGATGGTATCTTTGGTATGTGTACGAAGCTCTGCAATTAATAAAAGCTATTCCAAGCCCACTGTGTGACATCCACTCCATCCATCATTTGAAGGAGCTCATGCTAAGAAGCAACATAAAAATAAAAAATAAAAAAATAAAAAAATAAAAAAATAAAAAAATAAAAAAAAATCAGGTCAATCAAAGCTCAAGTGAACTGCATTATAGGGTACAAAGGGATAGGGATGCCCACAATTGAAACCTAATTGGGGCCCATTGAAGTTTCAAATCAAGTTGATATTCAGTTTTTCCATTTATCTTGGTGGGACTACCATTATGAATGAGTTCAATGGCATATAACCTTCATAGTGGGCTCAGAGAAGGTTTCAAGGGTGAGCTTTAGATTAACCTAATTTTTGGGTCCACATCCTAACATAAGGTGGTGCAAATGATGAACAGAGCAAATGCCCCACCCACCCCATAGTGGGCCAACAAAGCTTTTTGTTGCATGTGCTCTCTAATTAAGTTCAATATGTCCTAAGCATTCTAACATACCTTGATCTAAGTAAATAGTAAAATAGTTGAAGTTTGCTAAAAGATGTATTGCAATAAGATGCATCAAGAGTCTAGCCATTGAATTTAACTTTTTTTTCAATGATCCAACCAAACCATTTATTTAATATTGTTCCCCTTAGATGTGAGATTAAAGAACCTCTTAAATTTAATATTGTAAATATTTAATTATATAAAAAGATGAAGTATGTAAAGAAGAGGGTTTTAGACATAGCAACCTCCCTTCTAACTCAAAGACAAAATAATACCTTATGCCTTTTTCTTAATGACACTTTCTATTTTTTATATTTGGTCAAAAAATACCATGTGGACCATCCATTTCTATCCAAAGCTCAAGACACTAAGGACCATCCAATATGTAAAGCTCTGATCACTGTACATGGCCCATGTACAATGGAGCGGCCACAATTTTCGGTAGATGAACACACTTCCTTGTACTCTCCTTATTAGATAGCTGGTCAATGAAATTATCAAAATATCCTTCTGGGGTGGCAGGACATAAAATGATATTAGTTACTAATGGGCTAAGCCACATGAATATGGGTTCGATGGGCTGGACCGAGGCTGGGTCTTTAAAACCGTGAGTGGGCTGGGTTGATGGGCTCTTAGACATAGCTCAAGCCGGCTAATTAAAAACGGGTTTAAATTCTAGGCCTGGGCCAGCCCACCCACTTAATATTTTTTTACAAGCCTGACTAAAGCAGCCAAGACCGAAAGTTGGACCGGCCAACAGGGTCCGCTGATAGCCCTACAGATGACCTGCCAAACCAACACAGGGAAGGACGTGAGGTCAAGCACTATCTTCCTCAAAGGGATAATTGTTCCAAATCCATGGAACTTCTCTGGACTACTCATAGAGACTTCTTGAATCCACGAGAAAAAAAAAGAAGAAGCAAAATATAAATAAATTCCACAAAATTCGTAATTTGATTGATGAATGAAATAAACGAGTTCACAACCTTTAACTAGGGATATTAAGTTGTGGGACAAGTTTTGGAATCAAAATACAACTAAAACTCCTAGAATTCGTGACTTACTATATATAGTAAACTTATTATTTATAGACGGTCATGATCTCTATTGGTGCGCATGGTGTTCGGCCAAAAATAGTAAGTGTCATATTTTGCTGAATCATGACGTTCTCCTAATTATTTTAAGCACTTTTCATGTTGGGGCCAAAAATAGTAAGTGTCATATTTCGCTGAATCATGACGTTCTCCTAATTATTTTAAGCACTTTTCATGTTGGGCACAACACCTAAAGCCCAGCAGATGAAGAGTTATATTCAAACTAAAACTTACTATAAATAGTAAAAACGAAAATAAAACGGGAATTCGACTGCCAATCTGATGGTATTTCGAAAATTCGGCATACGCAACCCAACGTAGTGGGGTTGGGTTGGGCAGCTAAAGTAGCCCGTCCTACCCCAAAATCATATATGGTACGTCAAATAACTCATTCTAGATTGCGAGATATGCCCGATTTAAGGTCCTAACAGTCCAGATCACTTCCACTTGCGATCAGGCCTCTTCTGGTCCATCTTAGCCATGAAAATTATCCGCGACCCACTCTATGTCACAAACCTGAACCCAAAACCAAATATTAAAACAGACTTGCTTTACATGAGCCGACCGACCCATATAAGTTACAATGGGCTGTTGAGCCAGATGACTTGCCAAATCCAAAACCAAGCATGGATATAGCATTCTGAATCCTGGTCCCACTCAAATGCTTCAATCTTTGACTAACGAGGCCCATGGCTTAGGACTCCTAACAACTGGTCTATTGCATCATTCATGGATAAATAGGGCCTGGCTCCTAAAAGATCTCATAGTTAGGATTTTCGAGCCACGCCAGATCAAGCCCAAGACGGTTACAACCCAACGGGTCATGTTGGGTTGGCCTTGGGCTTGATGAATATTAAGTGGGTTAGGTTGGGCCTTTGGATAATGGGCCCTGGGTTGGCTTTGTGCCCGCTAAGAAAAAGCATCGGGCCTATGCTGACCCAAACCTGACACATTGCCTCTCCGCGATAAGACCCAAGTTCAGATGGGCTCAAGGACTTGATCCAAAGAGCCACGCCTTGCATCTAAATGATAGCATTGCCCCACTTTCTAGCAACATACCGTAAAATCGCATGGACCATAATTCAATGGCCAATGATATAATGAAGTGGGTGTGGCTTGGGCCAGTTTTATGAGACATTGGATCGAGCCGAAGTGCCTGTGGTGGTTGGAACTGGGCTTATTTTTAGGCCCAATCAATTGATGGGCTGGGCTGGTGTTGGTGGCATGCTTTAACCCAGCCCAGCTTGGCTAATTGCCACCAAAAGCTTTAAAATAACAAGTAGCCAGATCCAATACAAAGCTTTGCAAATGTAGAATCTGCATCTCAGTGCGTTTGCGTGTGTTTACGTGCATTTGAGTGCGTCTGGGGTGTCCCGTTTTATAAATTGAAAACTAAGCTCTAAAAATTAACATCAATGCTAAAATTTTAAAGTGATGAATTGTAATTTTGAAATAATTTTAAGACTATTTTAGTAAAAATTTGAAAAGAAAATTTAATACACTACTTTCAACATTTAGCAATAAGTGGAAGGAGAGGAGCTGAAAAAGAGACCCATATTTTCAGTGAAAATAATTTTAAGCACTAAATAAGTTGGATTTGCCAAACGATCTGAATAAGTGAAAATCATTGAAAATATCAAATTTCAGTGACAAGTGCATCTAAGTAATGTAAGAATTCTATAAGGTGGGTCTTATTGATCAATAGTGTAGAATGTCCTGAGTGTTGGATAATATAATCGGGTGCACTAGTGGACCCCACTAAGTTGTGATGCATCTAAAATCATGCAAGGAGTGGTATGCTAAAACTATGATACACAGACAGTGTTTTAATGGGACTGGGATTACCAAATTCATGTGGAGCCTTAGGAAGAAGAGTTTTGATGGGTTCCACACTCCTCAATCGTTTAAAATTATAAGAACAGGGCTGGGTCCCTAATCCAACACAACGGAAGTAATAATTCCCATCACAGGACTTCTCTAAAGGTGTAAGGAGAGGAAAACTACGGCATCAAGCATACAACGATGGCGTCTCAACAAGGTACGCTGCTTAGCTTATCTGATCTCCATATTCCGATGCATAGCATGGTCCTTTGCAATTCCGCAAGTAATGCATTTATATGAACTGAATCCACTTCCAAACTGTATTTAGCCACTTGGACAGACTTAGACTCACCATACAGACCTTTGTATTGCACCAGGCCTTACTTTAAAAATTGGAAGCGTTAGTGGGCGTAGCGTGCACCAAGAACACCAAGAATCATAACTTCATTAATCTCCAATCATCCAAAGACAATGGAAATCTCAAACAGCTATTTCAAAATGCTAAAAAAAATTAAATTTAAAATGCTGCTAGATTCCCGCCAACCATCTTTAAATGGTGAAGATGTAATGTGAGCACCAACTCTCAGTGCACACTCTGTATACTGAAGCCGCGCCATTTTCCAAAATCAGCTCAATGATAACAGAGGCATAGTTTTTTTTTTTTTTTTTTTTTTAAAGACTAATTTCCTAGCATATACACCCAAATTAGGTCTACTTCTCCTCTTCCGCCTCTATCCGTAGAGCTATTAGATGTGCAGCAGCATTTGCCGATGAGAAAGCTCCATGAAAGCTTTCTTGGTATGAGATTGATTCCAAATCTCTCACCATCTTCAATAGAATCTCACCCAGGTCCACTTGTTTCACCATCAAAGATTCATAGTACGAGTGGGCCGCTATCTTGCTAATTTCTACATTGGTAGGCTCTGGGCAGTATTCATCATCCAACCATTTGTGCAGAGTTACTCTAAGCCACTCGGATTCCTGAACAAGCAGTTAAGAGAAGGTAAACATTAGATGTGTTTGTATGCATATCAGATTGAATTGTGATTGTTAGTACTTGAAACAGAAATAAAACCAAATCATAGTTCGCCAAAAATTATAATAAGGTTACTTTCAATTTTAAGTCAGTCATGAAAGAGAAGTAACTGTGATTCGAGGGTCATTTCCTCATAACGAATACTTCCCGGCATTTTGATGGACGAAATCTAAAATGTGGACTTCCTCAGGAAATGGAGAACTGTGAATTTTAAAATAGTTCTAAAACTCGCTGACTTAACTCGACTCGGTGAGATAGAAACTCGGTGCTGGGAGTGATGAGGTGAAACTCATGGTTATGAAGGGAGGAATTTTATTTTAAAAAACGGTTGTTGTGCAATTCAAACACCCAACGTTAACTAAACAAAGTAAGAACCTTAACCACAGGGGCATATATGCTATGATGCTGTTTTGTTTCACCTTTTTTATTACTTTCGTAATATTTTCAATTTATAATAATTATACATTGAGTCAAGTCTTCAAGTCAACCAAACATGGTTGGACATCGAGTCGAGTTTTCGTATTTTTAAACTATGGATTCTAACCATGGTGTGCCATAACGGATGTTATGTAAAGGTAACGGTAGTAACCATTACACGTTATGGGGTCGTAAACGCTATAATGGCCGTTACAGAAAGGAAAAAAAACAGAGATCATCTAACGGCCCATTAAATGCATTCATTTTCTCTGCATCGATCCTGATCTATGATACTATCGGAGTGAAACAAGGGACTGAAGGTTCGGAGAAAGATTGCCATCAGGAAAGAAGAAAAAAATAATGTCTGTCTAAAGAAATGCGTTGAGAAACTGCAATGTTTAGAACCTTCCAGTGAGAGAAATGTGGTTCCTAAATCAGGAATATTGTGATCATGGATTAAAAAGGGAGCATCGGAAATCATAGCAACCGAAACCAAATATACTTATCGGAGTTGTATCCTCAAACAAAACCCCACAAAAATGCAATGAAACATGTTAATAAACATGTTTAAATATTTTTCTCCCTAAAATATGGGGCTATAATAAGTGAATAGGGAGGTTCATAGTGTGGCTGACTCGTATCGTTGGGCACTGAAACCAATACGTATTGGGTGATACTATCGATTTCCAACCATCGTTAGGCTAGAGATATTCCTCTATTAAGGAAATGTTGGAGTTATGGGATTGATCCTCCGATAAACAAAGTGGAAGGGAAACATGAAGTGTTTGTTTCAAAATGGTAGCAAATGTAAACACAATGGAAGAGAGCGAGAAAGTGAAAGAAGAGGAGATGTGCAATTTTTTTGAAATGTAACAATTCTTTTGAAGGTAATATATATTATTTCGGAAGTTGTTGTTGTTGTTGTTGTTTTTATTTATTTATTTATTTAAAAAAGTGTAAAGCTTCTAAACATAGAGATATAGGTGTGTGAATTTTTTTAAGGTTGAACTACAGTTTGGGAAATACACTACGTTTAAGGAGGATTTTTGGGGGAATGGGGTTACGTTTTGGGAGGAAAGAGGAGGTGGCCTTTCAGTGTTGTGCACTTGCCTCCACAGAATAGTAAGAGGGTGTTGGAAAAATAATATTTCGGAATGGTTACAAGTAAAATATTTTATGATTTAGGTTTGGACTTCATTTTGCTCTGGCATGAGAAAAATACATCGCAATTGAGATTTCTACCCTTACAAGAAGATCAAAAGATGATAAAACGGCACTCGTATGTATACGCACAAAGAGCCCCATTTCGCAAAATTTCAATGTTTTTTTACTAAGAATTGATTCCAAAATCACAAAATTTTTATCCATTCCTAAAACAACGAAGAGCCAAAGAAAGCCGTAAGGAGAAACCTCAAGGATGATGAGATTGATAATAATGAGGGAGATTAATGCAGGTTGGAGGATGTTAACTCCAGGTTAACATGATATGGAGATGGGACTTGGGGGAAATGACAGTAGACAACCACTACTACAATGTTGGTGTGGCGAGCCTCTCCTATCGTAGACATCACATGTACCTCAATCAGCACTAACCAAAAAGTGGACCCAATGTAGTGTGGCCATTTTCTAAAAGTCGGATTGATCAGACAATCATGGCCTTTAATTTATCGGCGTCTGTTTGTTGAATTTGAATCACTTACTATATGTTTTACTCAGATGTTAGCTAGAACCACATTTTTAGTGTAATTTTTGGGTTATAATCCATTGAAAGTGATGCGGGTGCATTGTGCTTAGCGGTTTTGCCTGGCTTTGGCTTGCTTGTTGGGACATCTGCCTTATAGACCCTGTGCTGGTGTGCGAGTGGTGTCAATGGGTTAGGCAGGTCTTTAGGCCTGGACCTGGACCCCACCCATAGATAAGTGTAAGGCCCTCTTTAAGCCCACCATGAAATTAAATTGACCATGCAAGGGAAACAGGCGACGATTCGGCACCAGATATTCGGAGGTGTGGAAAGAGCAGCTCTGAGATGTGAAAAAACCATTTAAAAAAATGACGATTGTTCGTGGAGGTTTCCACAGAATGCTCTCTTTTTGTAAAGATGATCATAACCATTCCACAAATTGAAATGAATGTGCATGCTGATGATCATTCTATAAATTTTCTATCCATTGGGTAGTTATGAATTTGAAATCCAAATTGAAACATTTTTCTTTTGGGTGGATTTCAAATCCAGCATGATTGAGAATCCTCAAAAAGTCCACCTATTTCTTCTCTAAAATGTGGGTGGCCAAACATAACTGTCATAACTGCTCTCTCCACATCTCTATGAATTGGGCCTTTTGAACTCCAAGTTAGCAAACTATAGTTTCTAAATTCTACAGGATTGAAAATCCAAGTTACCAAACACAACTGATAGAATGAAAATATCAGGGATTGAAAATCCTGGATTTGGACTTGAGAATCCAAATCCAAGGTGTCAAGCGACCCATTCGGATAATTAGTGGAAAATCATACTTTACCCATGGCCCTATTCATGGTGGGCCTACCCGGTGAACGGTTCTGATCATTCATAGGCATAGCTCAACTGCTAGAGCGTGATGGGTGATACACAGATATAAGGTAGTGTCAGTCCAACTGGTTGGACCATAAGGTACGGTCCACATAGTAGATAACTTCCAACCTGTTAAACGTATGTGAAATCTAACCCTTCCAATAGGTCAACCCCACCATGAGGATCACCCGTTGAAAAAATCAGCCCTATCTACTTATCAGGTGGGCCACACCACGATAGCCATTGATATATAGCAAAAAAAAGCATGGTCCACTTGATGAACGGATATTGTAGATTTTTGCGCCAGATGATCCCCATGATCGGACCAACCAATTAGACAGGTTGGATGTAGCCTACACATAAAAAATTGAAAGTAACCGACTGGTTGGACAGTAACTTAGTAGTCCAAACGGTTGGACTGAAACCTTCTCCTTAGAAATTACTTAAAAATAAATTGCGTACGCGGCATATAAGTAATTCAATTTAAACCGTCCAAACATCGGTCCCAATTTAAATGTACCACTAACCAAAAATTACGGTTATTTGGTTAGTGGTACATTTATTGGACGGTTAAAAATGAAAAATGTCAAACGGTCTTAGATTCATCAAACAAGTGTCCACGAATCAGAGGTTAGGATTGCTCAACCAATCTAATTTTGGGATCACGACTTAAAGAGAGTAGGTTCCCAAGTTAGACGGTTTAATTTGAGTAAATATACGCCACAGGTACAATTTCTGAGTGCTCGTGTATCAAGTGTCATATGCAGCCAGCGTATCAAATAACTCCCATCGGGTGGATAACGTAAAAAAGTGAAGTGAGAAGGGTAAATAAAATAACATGAAATGAAAATTACCTGGCGTGCCCTGGAAGGGTGCAACCAGTGGTCGGGTACCCTAAGGTCGTCAACGAGAGGTTGTGGGTCCCACTTTTCTGAGGGTTGGGCATTGCAGGGATGGTCGGGTCTGAGGATGGTTTGGAGGGTAAAGGAGCGTGTTGTAGGGCAGGAGAGTGGCCTAAAATGGCGAGGAGAGGGAAGGGCTAGGGGCATGCTTGTAATTATGTAGGGGCATTTTCGGAAAGAAGCGATTGAAAGGGGAAGGGTTCCCATTTCCATTTTTGAGGGTGTTTGGTAAGGCGTTGAAGATGGGTTGTTTGGGAATTTGGGGAAAGGGTCAGATTACGTTTTGTTATTGCAAGTGGTGGTGGTGGTGGCGTACTCGATTTCAGTAGTGAGCCATCGATGATGTGGGACCCACTATGATGTATTTGTTTTATCCATGCCGTCCATCATTTTGGCAAGCTCATTTTAGGGCTCTGAAACAAAAACGAGGAAAATAAAGATCTCAGGTGGACCACACCACTTTAAACAGTGCTGATTGAACGTTCACCATTAAAAACTTCTTGAGGGCCACAAAAGTTTTGGATCAAGCTGATAATTGTATATTGCTTTCATCCAGGTCTGTGTGATATAATCAACGGGTTGGATGGCAAAACAGTGGGCCCTGGAAATTTCCAATGGTGGGCATTCAATCACCACTGTTTCATTCTGTGTGGTCCACCTGAGATTTGGATCTGCCTCATTTTTAGACTCAAGTAATAAAATGAGCTGGAAAAATGAATGGACGGCATGGATAAAATACATACATCATGTTGGGGCCCACCACCAACTAGTACTGAGACCTCGGTACTGGAGGGGTCACTGCCAAATCCGAGTCCGTTGACGCGGTGGGCTGTCAATACATACCTCATGGATCCGACCGGACTTTAATGGGTCCCGATCTAATTTCCCAGACCCATCTGATTAAAAGGCACAAATTCCTATATTCTGCAATAATTTAGACATGTGGCATGGTGATCTATAATCTAGACCATTCATTGCTGCACAGCAGGTGGATGATCCGGCCTATTAGCATGTATAATACATTGTAATAACTATTAGATCTTTATACAACTTGGATTTATTATTATTTTTTTAATTAGCATAATTATAAATTAATTATCTCTTAAGTTAGATTGTATGTTTTCTATGTAAAGGATTTTCCATCCTATCGAGTTGCTTATGGATCAAAATTTCAAACTTAATAATAAATCTTCTCCCATCGCTCACTCTGCGGGCCCCACATGATGTATATTTTTTAAAATCCGATTTGATCATCCATTTTCCTAGATCATTTTAAGGCTTAATCCTAAAAAATTTAGGTAGACTCGGGAAAACAATAGTGATTGAATGTCCACCATTAAAAAGCTCATAAAATCCACTGTAATCTTTATTTGACATCCAACTTGTTGATTAGGTCATACAAACTTGAATGAAGATTAAAAAACAAATATCAATTTGTTCCAAAACTTTTGTGGCCTCCAAGAAGGTTTTAATGGTGAGATTGCACTTTTTTTTTTTTGGTTAATTTCCCTTATGGTGAAAGAAAAAAAGAAAATTATTGTTTATCACTCATCCACCTGCAAGTGATGAACGAACTTCACTCATTTATCTTTTTCATAATCTTGTTCACCTTTTTCATAACCTTCAAGCATGCAATCCATAACTTACTTTCTTATTTTGCGATATTCTTATTTTTATGAATATATCAAACACATTGAGATTGACTATCACTTCGTTTGTCAGAATATTTGAGTCGTCAAAATATTCGATTCAATGTGACTTATTTAACCTCTCTATATTTAGTTTAAATTGCAACTGGTAAATTTATTTACCAAACCTTTGGACAAAGACTTATTTTCACGTTTAAGCTCCAAGTTGAGCGTTCTTAATCCCTAACCTCCAACTTAAGGGAGAGTATTAGTACAACTAGATTTTTTCTAAGTTTAGCATAATCATAAATTAGTCATCTATTAGGGGCCGCTTGGCACCATGGATTTGGGAGGGTTTGAGGGGATTTCAAATTCCTTGATATGTTTGGCACCCTAAAGTAATTGGGGGTTTCAAGAGTTACATGTGTAAAATGTGTGTCATTAGACTATTAATCTATTGGGCACATAGCCTACTTATGAAATCCCAAAACAATTATATTATCAATTGCATCACAATAATTACTTTAATACAATGATGTGTTGTTGAAACATTATCCATGTAAATCAATGGTGAAAAATCATTGATTAGTCACTCAGATGTGATCTTGTACTTGTGGCCCATTAAAGACTTGGAATTTCATTATTTTCAGGCAAAGTATATATTTCAGCGGGCTTATTACAACCATTGCGACAACCATTACATACGTACACTAATTAAAGATATTAAAGTTGATTTAGTAATTAAATTCAAACCTATTTAAATATACTATGATTAATCGTAGCTAATTTTGGATTACATGGGATTCTGAATCCAAAGTGCCAAACACAACAAGATGAATCCACACTCCTAAACAGGCCCGTAAGTAGATTGTATATTGTCTATACAATGGGTTTTTCCCTAAATGAAATACATGAGAATTTCATTCCAATTGATCTCCTCTTATCACAGCCGTCCAAAGGTGGACCTTTCCCATTCAACATTGACTATTTATGATGAGACAAAAATGTATGGTTGGGGAGTAATTTTATTTGCTAACAGTGGCACCCACCTGATGAACGGTTTGATTCATACTCTTTTAGCCTCACATCCAATATTCATAGTAGCTCAAATAAGTGTAACCTCTTATAGTTCAATGAGGTTTGCTAGGCACCCAGGAAGCACACACATTCAATCATCCATCAGTGGGCCACACTGTTCAGATAGTCTAGCTAGAAACTAGGCCATTTTTCTAATATAATTCTCATATAAACCAATCTGTCTTCTACTAAAATATTTACTTTCTACTCTAAAAAAATTCAGATCTTTTGCCTATCTTTTGAAATATAGTGAATTTGTCTTTTAAAAATAGAGACTTCAGAACAGAGTTTTCCTAACAAAGACCAATGCAACTGAGTGAAATACATGTGATTATTTCCAACCCAACCCAACTTTGCTCAACCCCAATCTGGTAGGAATTTTGGAATACTAACCCAACTCGAGGACCCTGACATTCACCGAACCTGACCCGAACTCGGGTTGGGTCGACCCGAACCCAAGTCACAGCCCTACTTGCATTGCCACAGCCTTGGCAGCATTTGAATTAGAAAACTGTGCCTGTGATCACGCCAATATGGCCCATTAGGCCATTTCACTCCTCAGATAGGCCAGTGTACAAAAAATGGGCCACTTAAACTAGTTTCTCTAGCCATCCATACGCTTTGGATGCTGGCCCACCTGCAGTGCTAAAGGAATGATTTTTAAGTACAGTTGTCCAATAAATAAGAAAAATAGAGTAGACTAGACATTGAAAGTGTCTATTCTTGGGAATATTCACGGGGGACGATCACATACCTCCGAATGTGGACCAACCCATGATGTGTATGTGCAATCCAAACCATGCATTTCGTGATCTTTTCCCATAATCACCATGCATTTTAATAATCATCCAGATCCTTAGTTTTGTAACAACTTGTTTTTTAGTGTCCCTCCATCCTGGTGGGGCGCACCTGGTGGCCTGGTCGAATGACAGGTAAACAACAGTGGACCCCACACTCCATTTGGAAGTGTCTGGGTGGCGTGGCCCACTTAAGTTATGGATGAGGCTGGGTTTTGGGATGTAGGGTCGCAAAAAATGGGCAGGTTGGATGGTACACATACATCACAGTGGGCCCAACACAGCTTGAACACATGGTAATTCAAACATACCACTCTGGCATTTATGAGGGAGAACACCCTTTCAAGTCCAACCTGGTTCCGGTCGGGTTTTTAAAACATTGGTCCAGCCCCAAGTGCAGCCCAGTGGTGAAACTAGTGGTACAAGTGGCCCATGGTTCTGCGATCCCGCCACCAATGGATGGAGCATGTCCTGAAAATCTCCCAGATGCGAAGATCCTAGCCAATCAAATTCAGAACCTTTTAGCAGTAACAAGGACAGTTGCTTTATATACTCCTGACCATCCATTTGGAGGCCACAAATTGAAAGGTTAGGATTGTCCAATCAAAGAGATTTTTTTGGGACATGCACGGTATCATTTAAACCTCCTAAAAAAAACAGAAGCATTCAGTCAATTGTCAATGAAAATTTTCCTTTTCCAGAAAACAGAGAAAGAAAAGAAAAGAACATATATTTGTATTCAAATAATATATTTATGTCAGTATACATTTTTTTTTTTGGTGTCGAAGAAAATGCATGGACAGAATATTAACTGCATTACTTGTCAATTCAGATGAAGAAAGATAGAGTTGCTCTGAAAACTGGTGATGAACATGACAAGGACTTACAAGTAGCCCCAGGAAGGAGAACACCACCACTTACGCAGTCTCTGGCTCGGAAGCAGTGTCCGCAAACATCAGTTCGTTTGAGCATTTGCACAGCTTTGGGTTCAGAGAGTTTGGCTTGATCTTGTCGACCTCTTCTCGCGGGTATATGAACATCTTCCGCACCATCGAACAGAATTCCCTGCTTCACACAATACACCAGCAGAAATGGGTCAATGAAACAGATGCTGGGAGATCATGCAGTCGGGCCCCACCATGCAGATGCGCAGATATACAATGTTCCAAGAGCTCATTGGGTCCGTCTGCCCATGTTGATGATAGCCCGCAAACCAGGAAAGGTCCAGTCAATAGGTGGGCCCCACAAGTAGGGAAAACATGGCTAGTAAAATAAAAGGACCTAAGAAATGTAAGGATCCACTGATCAGGCAGTCCTTATTTGTACTACGGAGATTTGGTCCTTTATTTATTTAGTTTTACATTCCACTTCTTTAAACATGTGGGGCCCATCTCATGAGTTGGACAAGCCTGATCTTTAAGCTGGCCATCTACACAAGAGGCCTCCCTAATGAGTGGCTTGGATGGTCTGTGTTGACGTGGAAACCTCAATGGCAATGCAACTTAAAACCATTGCTTATCAACAGAAAAAAAAAAAAGCAAAGCATGGTTGAGTTTTCTACTTACGGCCATGGATAATCTCCGACCAGCATAATGTCCCCTTCGTCATCTGTATAAATGATCTGCCAACCCTTGCTGGGGTCCAGCAAGGACCCTTCAAAATCAAACATCCGATCGAGCTTGAGAACAAGTTCTTCGTACCCGTCAAATTTCGTGAGATCAACTGATCTCCCTAGAGCAGTGCCCTGCTTATGCACCTGAAAAGCAGAACACACCATATCTCTCAGAAAAGTGGCCATAAAGGGTCCAAAACCAGATACCCGAAGGGACTGTTAGGCCCACGTTATTGGGTCTGATAAGCTTCAAATGAAATTGAAGGAAAGATCTCTGCTTTGAGAACTGAAGATTTTGTGGTCATTGGATGGATATTTCAATTTCATCACAAGCTGATTTCAGTCATGTTCTTCATGATGCAAATGGAGAGACTGATTTTCTTGCAGAAGCAGGATTTCTATAATGACTTGTGTCATAAGGAGATCACTTTGCCCTTGACGAGATTGAATAGGTGATTTGTGGCACGTGGTAAAATGGCATTTGAATGCAAGATATGGACCATTCATCAGGTGGGCCCCACCACAAACAAGTGCTGGTCAAAAGATCTGGTCAGTCAAAACATCGAGTGGTTATCCACGTGAGAAAAATTGACAGTTCCTATTCAATTTGTAAGTGTGCCTGACGAGAGTGGACCAGCTTGAACTTTTGGACAGGGCACATTCACAGTGGTCCCCACCTGATGAGTGGCCCAGATTTTGTACGCGTGCCATGTTGGCATGTGTTCTGCGAATCGTCTCTTCAATCCCTCTCTTGCACAGTCCAAACAGGTGCCAAATCCCAGCCCCAAACCAGATTGCTATTTGTATGTTGAATTCGGACCCCGGATATTTTTCATCAACTTGGTGGTTTGAGGTAGGGAAGTTAGGATCATCCATTCAATGCAATTTTTGGGTTATGACTCACTAAGTGGGGCCCATGATTTGGATGGTCTGGATCAAGAGTACCAAGTACTTCTCTTTGAAAAAAAAGAAGGTAATTCCTCTTTGAACATTACCTTGGTGCAACTCCTAGTAGTGATGAACTGGGCCTTGCGCGATCTCTCTAGACCACTGCCGGAGCCACTAGAATCAGACATCTTTGTATTCTTCGATGGCTCAGAAAGCTGATCACACTCCAAGACTGCTGACTGAGATGCTGCCGGAAGCATACGGCATGGGTGCCGAATGTCAGCAAAATACGGTGAGATGGGTTCCATCAGACTCTCGATCAGATTAACGCCAAAGACCTTACACATGCCACCTTCAACCGGTCGAGTCACTGATCTATCTACAAATTCATTGGGTTTGAGAGCCTTCCATTCCTCAAAACCGCAAATGCTTGGATCAACACCCGGGACGCACCGACTTTCAGCCAATCTGATGTCCCCTCCACTAGCATAAGAGGAGAATGCTGACAACCAGTAATCCTCTGGGACTCTACTAGGAAAGGATGAGATGTCACCTGAATGTGGGTCCCAGTAAGCTGATCCTTGCCTCGGAAGGACCGGCCAATTCTCTAACCTCAACTGTCTCTGTGAATCAAGGATCTCACCGTTCCTTTCCAAACAGGGGCCTCTGCCTGGAGGAACCCAATGTGATGGCAGTAGCTTCTGTGCAATTCCTGGCTCGATGCCATTGGAAGAAGGTGGTCCAAGGGCCATGATTTCTTGACCTTGCAAGACCCCCGGATTTCTATATAGTGTTGGCTCATGCATACCTTGACAACATAAACAATCCAAGCAGATCAGTTTAACTACATAACATCAGAAATTTGTATGAAGCTATACAAGAATAGATCAAACTGCAGGACAAGATCAATCAGAGATTGGTACTAGCAAGCACCCATCTGCCAACACCAAAAATAAATAAAAATGTGACACGTGTATGAGATCCAGGCCATCCCTAGACCAAAAAATCAGGGTGGTCCGCACATCAGATGACCAAGATGTGTACACAGAAATGGATGATCAGAAAAATGATAAATGATGATGCATATTAAGCATACATTCTGACCCACTGATGAGTGCACTGGCCTGCCTTTTAGACTACATACCACGGGGTTTGCCCAATGAACAGCATGGATCTCACATGTATGCCACATCGGCACATGTGGGGTGCTTGTGCTCTGATGAGAACTTGCAAGTAACATTACTCTAACGACAAATGAGAACTGACCACCTGCAACCAGCTGTAGGTTTACTTTATCTATGACCATTTTTACAAGCATTTTGCCCCTGAAAATGGTGAAAAGGGTAAAAAAAAAAATGAAAACAAAAACTCGCAAGGCCTAAAGAAAAGGGGTCATTCCATATAACCAGTGGTGGTGATCAATTCTCAATGATAGATGATGGGGCCTCATAAGAGACATTTTCAGGAATGAGGATTTACAGACCCTCCCTGCCGAGAGCAGGTAATTCAGGAGATGATGGCCGTTGATTAGCACGGGCCTTCTTGGTTTTGGGTAGAAGTGACGTGGCAGCTGCAAGTGGTTCGATTTTCCATGGAGAAACTCTATCAGGGCACGGAATGTTAGAAGTTTCATCCCATTGCACCTTACATGAAGAAATGGGAAAACATAAAAAGAAGAGGGAAGAAAAGTCATCTTCAGCAATAATTAAAAGAACAAGCAAAAGAGAGAAGCAAAACAACCGGTTTTCATCTCAAACCTTCAGATGTCTCCAGTTTGATCCGGGCCACTTAACAGGCTCCACATCTTCAAGACCAATTATAGTTCCTGTAAATCTGTCCAGGCCACAATGAGAGGTTGTTATTAAGAGAAACCACGGCCACGCACATAAAAAAAGCCACACAAGATGCATCTAAAAATCAAGGAAAGATATATTCACCTACCTTTGTTCCGATCCTTCTTCACCTTCAAATCTCATCCTAAACCTCATTCCGACTGAATAGTCATATCTAACTGACTCCATGTATTGATTGTAAGGAACTATAAATTCTGAAGGACTTGTCCTGTGGAAAGAAATATATAATGAAACTAATGCAAAGAATAAGAAGATACAGTCCCAACTGAAATGAAAACAATCTATCAATACAATTTCTAGAACCTGGTGTGAAAGTTATAGTAAGTACCCTTTACTTTCCAAGATCAATTTGTGCAGTGATGTGCATAAAACAACACCAAGGAAGATGCTATTATGCCTATATGTTGTGTACATAGTTCTAAAACTCACTGGGTTGACTCAAAACTGGGTCGAGTCAGCTCGACCTGGCAAGATTTCGAACCAAGTCACTGGGAAACTCGGTCCTGGGTCTGACTAGACCCAGGCTCAGGATGACTCATCCAGTCGACTCGACCACTCAGTTGACAGGACACGACTCACGGTGACTCGAACTGAGTCACTTGGCCAGTCAAGAGTGTGAACATTAATAAACCGTACATGGGGAGAGAGTCGAACCCACAACCTCTGCTAGAGAAAAGATAACCAGCGCACTGTTAAGCGGATTAATGACAATGTTTTGCATTTTAAATTACTTAACTGCGTTAATATATCTACTCCTATTGCTAATTTTTTTGAATTTGTAATTAATAAATATCGAGTTAAGTCGGTTCAAGTCTTCGAGTCAACTCGACCTGGCTGAACATCGAGTCGAGTTGAGCTTTTGGGTTTTCCGAACTATGGTTTTGCACTACAAGTTCTATGCAATTCTGTCCTGACTGCAAATGGGAGAATGCTGGGTGATCAGGCCGTTGGTCTGGTGGTTGACCATGTGGATGGGTTATATGCCTAAAATCATAGTGATAGAACAAATCAAACGATCCAGCTAGGGGTTTTGCCTGCTGGATGTGGATTTTGCCAGGGGCAAAAAAGTCCTATGCAGTTACTTATGCACATGTGGCAACCATGTGGTGATGAGGACAGTAGTAGGCCACAATGTCGATGGTGCATAGGCTAAAAATCAGTGACTGAACAAATCAAACCATCCACCTGCAAGGTTTTCCTGTTGAATGTGGACTTCTCCTCTGTTTTAACTGAGCCATTTCTTTCTCTGGCCACACTGAATAGCTGTGAGAGTCCAATCCCCTTGATCCACATGGCACCCCACCAAAACAATGGTCCTGATCACCACATACAAGTACCACGTGTGCAACAGTGATGCTTGTGTGTGGATGATGTATCGCAGAACACCATGACATTCACAGATCAAAGTAGCAGTATTCAACAGCAACAGAAAAGAAGAGAACAAACAAAAAATAAAGGACTAACAACACAAACACAGGATTTGCTAACGTTTTCCCCCTTTCATGGGGACATCAGCAACGTCCTCACTTTCATTTTAATTGACACATAGGATGTTAATCATCAATCTGAACCATCCACTCTTTTGTACAACTAGGGAAGCCATGGTGCAAAAATCACAGCCGGATAAATCCCAAACATCCGACCAATAGCATAGAAAATGGACAATCAAGATTGAGCAGAAAAACAAAAAAGGTCCAATCATCATTTTGAAACATCTATTTGATAGGCTTATGATACCAGAGTAGCACTTTAGTCCAATGATTCTAACCATGTGATCTATAGCTCTTAAACAATGAACGATTCTAACAAATTGGCTCCATCCAAAGGGTTAGGATCATCCAATTGGTGTGATTCTTGTACCATGGCTTGCTCCCAATGGTATTATTGAATGAACCCTCCCGATTGATGATTGGGTGTCCCACGCAGCATTCAAAAGGTTAGGGGAAGTTGCTAACATCCCCACAAAGGTGGGAACGTTAGCAAAACCATGTCCTTGTTATAAGCAGATGAGCTTTTGGCTTTTGTTGGATTTTTATTTACAATAATGAATGGCAGTTTCTAGGAAATAAAACCAACAGAAATAAGCAACAAGGATAACATTTACAGCCCTTAATTGCTTACCTTGGTCGGTAATAGACACTGAACATGGTTCCAGTAGAAATAGCATGAGATGCAGTTGCAAGTACACCAAGTTGCATGCTGTGGCTAGATATAACAGATGCAGATACGTTATTCTGCTGCCTCATGGCACGACGAACGCCAACACGGAGTTCCCTGTTTTCACCTCTGCAATAGAAAATTTTCATCCATAAAAAACAGAATCTATTTTAATGGCCATAAGAAGCAGAAAATTCCCTCTAATCTAATAATTTAAATAAATAAAAAGTCTGAAATGCAGACCATCTCAATCATAATGCGCCATAACGGCCATTACATAAAGGTAATGGTGGCAACCATTACATGTTACAGGGTTGTTACAGAAAAAATAAAAATAAAAATAAAAAAATGACCCATAACGGCCGTTACAGCCCCCATAACAACCTGTTACGCCCCCCGTAAAGGCCGTAACGGTCTATTACAGGCCAATATAGATTTTTCAGGTTTTTTTTTTTTCAATAAAAAAGGAGACCGTAACGCCTGTCATGGGGGCCATAAAGGCCGTTACAGCCCGTATCGTAAAGATAACTACTGTTTTCAAGCCATGTTACGAGATCACGCTGGTCAGACAATCCTAAAGAGCAGATTAATAGCATGCAATTTATGGTCAAGTTTGTTCAAAGAATTAGAGCTCAATTAATCAACTTAAATCATCCATACTGACAACCCAACTTCAATTGCTTATGATTCTAAAAGATAGCTTCGGACATTATGGGGCTAACCATCGGATCTATGGCTTAGAAAATGGATGTGTATGATAATCCCACCAGATGGTTATGGTCATTTGGCCGAATGAATGGACAGTACAGATTTTTATGGGACTGTCCATGTATTCAATATTGTGCACCTCACTTGGATTGCTTCTTATTCTAAAAGACAGCTTTGGACATGGTGAGGCTAACCATAACATCTATGGCTTGCAAAATGAATGGGTATGATAATCCCATCATGGTTAAAATAATTTGGCTGAACGAATGAACAGTCCAGATATTTTATTGGACTGTCCATGTATCCAATACAACTACTCATAAAATAGGCCTATGGCACTATAAGTTACATGCGATCATCCCTCCTTGTCTTTTACTCGGTGCATGTGTGTGTGTGTGTGTGTGTGTGTGTGTGTGTGAGAGAGAGAGAGAGAGAGAGAGAGAGTACCTGAGGAAAATAAAAGCATCACCTGCAACGAGCCTTTTTGAGCTTACAAAAGTACTCCATCCACTTGTAAGCAAGTGCCGCTTTGGCTGACCTAGCATTATGAAATATGTTTATAGAAAATCAAGATTATTGTAAACAATATTTTGACAAGGAAGAAAAAAAAAAAAAAAAAAAGCACTGAAATGACTATGTAAATAAAACCTGATCTTTTTTTTTGAAGGGTAAAATTATACCCAATCTTGGGTTGGAGAAAATCATAATCAACACCACAAAAGCAAACAAGAAATCAATAACAAGTTTGGTGTTATGTTTAGCTGACTCAACCATGCTAAATGTTAAATTCTCATATATGCGAGCACGCATGTATGTGTTGAAACCTATCACATGCCGATGAGCATATAAATAAACTGGATTTGAAGAACACGACAAATCAATTCTAAGATGCATATGCAGTTGTCTGCAGATAGAATGAATCCATGCATTAAAGTGAAAACAAATCCAAATCACGGTGTTAAAATTGGACGGAACTTGTTTCAGTGGACAACAAAACAGTTTGCTTGCACCCTCTAAAACACACGTCTGATCAAGTCAGAACTAGCTATGCCATTTCGGTCCCTATGCGAGTCACTTGAAAACCCATATTTAGAACCATGACCCAAATTCCACCATACTTCAATTACCAGTCAAGATCAAACAGAAAATTGGCTCCCGGACAAATCACTCCAGAACTGACATTTAGAACCCACAGTCCAAATTCCACCATACTTAGTAATGAAGTAACATGAAACTCACCACGGAAGATATGACGAAAGCGCCACTCCACCCCATGCAAGTCCTTTGCCACCAGCTCTTGTGTTGGAGGTTGCTGCGACATGTCCTACAACAACAAAGGAGAGATTTAACTACAAAGAAGGTAAACGGATGAATAGATCTTATCTGGCTAAGTTCAAATCAACTGGTATGAACAAGAAAACAGAGATGCCAGCATTCAGTTTAATTAAGAGGAAATGATAAAAGTTAATGATATTCCCGTATTCATGATGAGGAAGTAGCCCTCATATTCTAGTTATGTTTCTTCCAGGCCCAACTTGAAAATGATGTAATTGAGGTGTGGAGCCTGGAGCATGGTGTGCCGTAAAGGTAACAGTGGCAACCGTTACGCATTACAGGGTTGTAAAGGCCGTTATGGAAAAATAACCTGTAAAGGCCGTTATAGCCCCATGTAATGGCCTTTTATATCTCCTGTAACGGCTCATTACGCCCCTTGTAAAGGCCAAAACAGCCCTGTTATGGTCCATAATGGGGCCAATATAGATTTTTTCAGTAGAGAGAGAGAGAGAGAGAGATCCTAATGGCCGTTACGGGGCCGTAACAGCCATTACAACCCGTATTGTAAAGGTAACAGTGGTGGCCATTTCGGCCACCATAACCGTTATGGAATACCTTGGCCCGGAGCCTTGATACTAATGTTACGGAAGGTAAATCGTAGTTTGGTTACTCCACTTTAATATACTAATAATTGCAATTCAATTCAATGGCTCTGAATTTCTTAGATCACCAAAAATATAAAAGCCTACGAGTAGCAAAAATTCTACAGTAAGAGTGAGACATTCCAAGATTAGATAAATGCTATCATGTTTAGGGTTACAACTTGGGTTCAGGCTAACTGATCCAACCCAAGTTCAGGTTGGGTTTAGTTTATTTGTCAAGGTCCTCGGGTTGGGTTTGGGTTGGAAAATGCTAACCCGATTTAGATTTGGCTTGGCTTGGGTTCTGCTGGAGCAAATTTGGGTCAGGTTAGGTCGGGTTGGAAATAATCACATGTATTTGGGTCAGGTTAGGTTGGGTTGGGTTGGGTCAAGTACAGAGGACTTCAGGTTGGAATTTCGGTCAGGTTGGGTTGCCGGTTGGGTCCTCTTGAGATCGAGTTGACCCTCAACCCAACCCAACCTGCCCGAATTGCACCCCTAATCATGTTAGGCAAATTCCATTGATATAATGCTTTGAACTTCTTTGGTCTAATACAAAAAGGATCATTTGAGTTTAACTTTGATGACGATTCCCAACTTCCCTTGAAATTTTTACCAGTACGTCGAAACAAACAAGCTCAATTCAAATCAGAGATAATGGAAATGGGGTCAGGTGGTAAATAAATCAACTAACCAAAGCGGGAAGGCATTCATCAGCATGTCGCTTCAGAACGGAAAATCCACCATGTGTGCTGGTGTCAGAAGCAGTGAGCTTCTTGCAGAAAGTGTAGACACGTGGTCTTGGAGGCAGAAATCTTTCAGTTTCCTTTTCAAAGCTAGTTTCATCTTCCTGCAATGATGCAATGCAATAGCATAATTAAATGCTTTTATTCGTAGGCAAAACAAGTGAACCTGCATCTCTGGTGTTGCAGCACAACACCATTCCACTCAGCCATACATACAACTTTCCATCTCCTTATTAAATTGTGGTGTTTTCACTGGTATAAGTTAGTTGTAACGAAATCTTATCTCCATAAGAGTGACACACCTGTACCAGACCATTCATTCACCGGACCATACCATGGTCCAAAAGTCATGGGATGATCTCGGTCACTAATTGGACAACTTTCTGAGGATCACAAATGAATGTTTTAGAAATAGTCCAACCAACAGCCGACATTCAACATGCAGAAGTCTTCCAACTGGCAGCTAGGTCATCTGACTGCATTTTCAGGGAATCGCCCTTCGTTAGTAGTGGCCAATACATGAACGTTCCAGACCTTGTACAGGTTTACCCCCTCCACAGAGAGAGTTCTTGCTAAGTTAGAGTTTTCTTTCTTCCCCTTTTTTTTTAAAGATTGATGAGTTAGATATGTGTCTAGTGCTGTGGTCTAGCCCATTTTAAAGAGATTGCACACGGCTTGAACGAGTAGCCAACCTTTTCTTCCGGAAGCAATGTTACTTGTGCAAACACCTCATCTGTATCATGCTCAGCCTACAAAACCACGTTCAAGAAAAATGAACACTGTCACAATGCAAAACAAACTGCCACCCCAAATCACCATTAGTCATGGCATGCTAGCAAAAGACGAAATGCGCAATGCTCGGGCTCGGCCCGAGCTACTTGCATTTCAGTAGCCGCCATTGCATACAGGCAGCATCCGCCTTTCATTGATCCAGAATCTTCATCTCGTGGGTCTCACCAGGGATGACAAATGCCACGATAAACTCCCCTTCAGAAAAACCTTGGCTATTCATCCACTGGCCAGTATTCCACACAGGTGGGGCCCACCTTTTGAGTGATCCAGACCATTGATCTGGCAGGTCTCACCATGGATAAGCAATGCTGACAATGAACTCCACCAACGGACAATCATTGCTAAGGAACCGGTTAACTTCTCCTCAATCATTGGATAATACCTTTAGTAAAACCCAATTAAAATTGTCAACTACGAGACCAGGGAGCAGGAGACAGAGACCTTTAGCTGAACACATACAACCCCACAAAGGATCTTAGAAGGCAAATCACAAACAGGCATTTGCCGATTAACACCTTGGTTTGTATATGCCTCGACCTACATCAAAACACAATCCATGAAACCAAACACAGACTCAAAAGAACAGAATATTTAAAAATTAAAATAACAAACGCAAGAAGATTCTGCAAATGCCCATTTCATTTCAACAAATTATAAGCAAAGGGGATTCATGCCTGTTCCAAGTGGCCTTGAGGGAAGTAGAAGACCTTCTCTCCAACCCGAGGAACGGTAACAAAGGGGCCGGCACACGCGTGCCAAAGCTCAACGTATAGATCATCATTTTCATCTGAAATCAGAGAACTACAACAGTTTCATACAGCTATAAATCTTGTCAAATATAAGAAGATGAAATTGGTACTGAAAAAAGAGGCCCTTCCAAAAGAAGATCCATCAGACTGATCTAAAATAAGGGCAACCCTCTGTGAAAGAGCATACAAAATGCCCTTCCCAAGGTAGAAATAACCCAAAAATATTCTAAATTAGAACACCATTGTATGAAAAAGCAAAAGATACCAATACAAACAAACAAACACACATGCATGCATGCAGGCTGGCTAAATGCATTTACTTCAGTCATTCAAGGGAGAAATAACCCAAAATGCCCTACATTAGGACATCACTGTATGAAAAGGAAAAAGAATACAGTGCCACGACTATAGATGCATACATGACACAAGCATGCATGTATGCAACAAAAAGGGATTGGTTAAGTCTTTGAAGGGAGAAATAACCCAAATGTGTCCAACACCACCTACAGTGCCAAATCCACACATTCATGCATGCATGCATACAAGCAATGGATGAAGGCAAATGGATATTTTAGTTCAGTCTTTGAAGAGGAAAATAACCCAAATGTGTCCTACATTAAGATGCCATTTCATGAAAAAACAACAACAAAATACAGTACCATAAGCATATATGAGTGAATGTGTCAAGCAGGAAAATGGGTATTTTTGTTTATTTTTCAAAGAAATGAAAAATCCCATTTAAAAATAAAAAAATAAAAAAATAAAAAAAGAAGAAGAAGCCAAAAATGTCTAATCCCCAGGTGATCTTTTAATGTGGTAGATAAAAATCCATGAATTTCAAAAAAAAAAAAAAAACGTATATAAATGCAAACTCACTAAACAAATAGTGGAAAACAAAAATTCATAAAAAAGCAAACAGAACTCAAAATATAAAATAATATAAGAACAACATACAAGTTTCAAGAGAGAGAGAGTGTGTGTGTGAATGACCAAAAGGATACCCTTCTTTCAAAGAAAACTCTCTCTCTCTCTCTCTCTCTCTCTCTCTCTCTCTCTCTCTCTCTCTCTGTTTCTTTTTTTCTTTTCTTTTCTTTTCTTTTTCCTTTCTTCTCACCTTGATTACTGCAAGCAAAGGTATCCTCAGTGGAGTTGCCGGAGACCTTAGCATTAGGACGCGTACCCTTCAAATTCAGGCCATCCCCAGAAGAACTCATCTCTATTTTTCACTCACCAACCCTTCCCAACAAAACCCAATTCCCCTTTTCTCCAAAAAAGAAAAGAAAAAACAAAAACCATGTAATTTACTGCAAATGCAATACAGACGGACAAAACCCAAAAACGAAAAACCCAATACAAATAGAAGAAGGTGAAGAAGAGAGAGAGAGAGAGAGAGAGAGAGAGAGAGAGAGAGAGAATTATAATTTTATTTGAATATGAAATATAGGCTAGTCCTTGCCATCTTTCATTATTTCATGTCATTAGGACCTTCCCTTTCTAGGGACTGCTCTCTCTCTCTGACCTCTGCATTTCTCTCTCCTCCTCCTCCCCCTCTCTCTCTCTCTCTCCACATCGTCGTACGCAGGTGGCGGCATTAACCATGGTTAGGCGTTGGCAGTTAACCATGGTTAGTTTTCGTCCCTTGCGCGCGAGAGAGAAAGCGCTGATAGCATCGACGCGGCAGCTGAGTCCCCAAAGAAAATCCGTCCAACTGAAAAAGATCGCCGACTTTTTTCTTCCTACTCGGCGTCTCTCTCGTTCTTTTTCCCTCCCTCCGCGACTCAAGTTTCATCGCGTGTCTCCGTTCACTGTGGCCCACTTGCTAAGACCGTCCACTGATTTTAACCCTCCATTTTCTATTTAATACTATTAATAAGCTATTTTATCATCTTCTATTAATTGGTGATTCTATCCTTTGATTTTTGGAGTTGAACTCTAGCTCTTGAAAATTCTAAATTCATCTGCAATATGTATGTTTAAAAGAAGCATGCATTCACGTTTATTTATTCAACTTAAGAGTTTATAGAAAATAGTCCACACAAAATGGACAGTTCTGATTATTGGGTTACTCAACATGTGGGCCCCATCTGTCAAAAACACACTAATATTAAATTGCGAAAGATTTGACTCTTCAAACCCAAGAGTTCCAATACATTGGAATTAAAATAATAGAAATACAAGCAATAAGTCTATTATATCTCAATATAGCCGGTGGTAAGTCAACGCAAGCCTCAGGTTCCATATGTGATAGAGCTGAATTGGTTTGTTGGATCATACAAAAGGATATAGCTCAGTCAAAACAAGTGAATTGGGAGAGAATGGCTAAAGAAACAACAATATTCTAATTTTACCCATCCTACTTTATGTAATTCTCTTTATAAAATTTGGAGCAATGGGATAAAAATTGTCGAAGATAAGCTACCTAAGGGACTATTTGGTACTATGGATATGAGGGATTTAAAGGAATTTGAGGGGGTTTTAAATCTCCTGGTTGTTTGGCACCATGAAATAACTTAAGGTTCCAAATTGATTACATCTAAAATCTTTTCGAGAGTTGCATGTATGACACATGTTTGACTAGACTATTAATCAATTAAACACATGGCCCACTAATGATATCCCAAAATAATTAGATTATCAATTGCATCACTATCATTATAATTACTTTAATATGATGATTAGTGCTGTCTAAACACATTGTCCATATAAATCAATTGTTAAAAATAGTTGGTTAACACTCGGATGTGATCTTGTGTTGTATCTCATCCGAGACTTAAAATTTCATCATTTTCGAGCAAAGTATATATTTTGGCAGGCTTATTACAACCATTGTGTCAAACATTACATACATTCACTGATTAGAGATATTAAAGTTGATTTAGTAATTAATTCAAACCTTATAAATATACCATGCATAACTACTTTTGGATTAAAGTTGATTCTGAATCAAAGGTGCCAAATATAATAAAAGGATTTCAAATCCAGGGGGTTCCAAATCCACGCTCTCAATTGTGCCCTTTTTTTTTTTACACACCCCCACACACTCACGCCATAGCGGGATTTCGCCACCTATGGATACTCGAACCCTTGACCGGGTGTTGAAACTCCTAAGAGTCTACCACCCGTGCAAGAGTAAGGATCCTCATAAATGTGCCCTTATGCCTTAAGTACGTTATTTTAGTTTATACTTATTAAACAAATAAATATATTTTATAAATAATATACTTATAAACTTTTACTCTTTTTAGTGTCTCTTCAGTAACTTATGAAAGTAAAAAGGCTAAAAAATTAATCAAAGTGATTAAGTAATTTTAAGTAAAAAAAATATTACTTATAACTAATCATAAACCAAACATACTTATTTGAAATTACTTATCTACTATTGTAAGTAGAGAAAGTAATTTACTTGGTGATATCCAAATGAGCTATTAATATAACTAGATTGTACATGAGTCGAGCTAGCTCGAAAAGCTTGCTCAACTCGACTTGATTTAACTCGAATTAACTCGGCTTGAAGGGCCAACTTAGGGTGAATTAAGCTCACTTTTGAAAACTTGAGTTGAAATTGAGCCGAATTCGAGCATGGTACAGATCAACTCGGCTCGAGTCTATATATAACTTAATTATTAAAAAAAAAAAAACCCTACTCGACCCTCTCTTTCCTCTTTTCCCTCTCTTTCCCTTATCCAACCTGGCACAACCCGTCGGTCACCATCCCGTGCTCGCCTGAGCTCTCTCTCTCTCTCTCTCTCTCTCTCTCTCTCTCTCTCTCATTCTCCTCTCCCTGATCCACGCCCAACCTGACTCGTCTCAGCCCACTCGGCAACTCAGGTGCAAATTTGGGTCAAGTTAGGTGCTGGGTTAACATATGAATAAGCTCAACTTGGCTCGAATTACTACCTCGACTCGAGATCGACTTGAAAGCTTTGACAAACAAGCCAAGCTTCAATGCTAAGCTTGAGGATGAGCTCGAATTCGAGTATAGCACGGATGAGTCAAGCCGAGCTTGGCCCAACTTGACTCGACTTGGCTCGATGTACAACCCTACATATAACGTCTGCTTTATGTTAAAATGAAATATCATTTTTTACACTCTTTTACATCTCTTTATTATAAGTCAGAAGGAAATGTCGATTTTTACTCTCTTGTACATGCCGGAGAGTAATAAAGGTGTTGCTAGGCTATTATTTTTCATGACACACATACCAATGATGCCTAAAAATAATTAAATTATTAGTTGTATAACTAAAATAATCAAATTATTATATCAATAGAATTATCGGACAGTCCAAGCATCAGCCAAGTAAATCGACGGTTAAAAATATTAGCGGGCCATGCATTTGTAATCCTATGCTTGTGGTTCGCTCAAGTGGAGAAGATTATTAAATTGTTAATTATGTGATATCTATAAATTGATTTCAATTGGATTTTAGGATTTGTGATTAGTTTTGTATAACAAATCTTAGATTATGAGATTGCAAAATATAGATTTGTATCTCCTCTATATTTTATAAGATAATGGTATCCTTAATTGTCACTTAAAATGGACCACTCACATTTTTAATTATATAACATTTCATATAATAGCCATCAATTGAATGGTTAGGATTTCAAGATCATTTTGATTTCTTGGATGGGCGCTATCCACAATTTCTACGGTCTGGATAGCTGTACATGAGTGCCACATGTCAGGACTGTGTCACCATCATTTTTTTTAAAATGGCAGTGTACTACCACAAAAAGAAATGTACAATTACTGTAGCTATAGTGTGCAGCGCGTGCTACGTAAAGCTTGTACGCTGGGCACAGCTTCGGTGGATCCAGGGATCCACCAGGTGGGTGGATCCGCAACTGTGGGGTCCATTTTGATGTATTTTCATTTCATCTACACCGTCCATCGGTTTTTACAGTGCATTTTAGTACATGAACCAAAAACTGAAGTTGGTAAAAATCTCAGTGGACCACACCAGTGAAACAGAGGTGACTGACCATTAGAAGCTTCTTATGAGCCACAAAATTTTTGGATCAAGCTGATATTCGTGTGGTCCCTTCAACCAGGTCCTTGTGACCTTATCAACAGGTTGGATGAAAAATAAACATTCAAGTGATTCTCAAGAAGTTTTTAATGATGGGTATTCAATCAACCCTATTTCTTGTGGTGTTGTCTACTTAAGATTTATATCTGCTACATTTTTGGTACCATGCACGAAATGAGATGTAAAAGCCGATAAACGGCTTGGATGTAACTCACATACATCAAGATGGGCCCCATAGTAAGGGATCCACCAAAGCCATGCCCTGGTACACCGTACCTCTCTCACGTAACACATGGAAAATGTGTGGTCATCGGAGCTGTTGGTGGATAGTACATATGTTAAAAATAGCCTTGATGAGCAATCTTTTTCATAAGCCATCGGCAGAAGGAACGGTTAGATCAGTGGTCAATGTTGAACCATTAAAACTCTCAAGAGTTGGATCTTTATAGTTGTCCAGCCACTGAAATTAATCTCGTACGGGTCCTTGCTCTTACTCAGGTGGTAGACTCTTCGGAGTTTCAACACCTGGTTGAGGGTTCGAGTACCCATTGGTGGTGAAATCCCACTACGGCGTGTTTAAAAAATAAAAATAAAAAATCTCATACATATAGGTGGCCCACTAGATCAACAGTCCTATTCACACATGCTTCCCGGTTGACACGTACACCTTTAAGGAGTTTAATGCAGCACGCTTTCACACTAGTAGTCCTTTTGTACCATCCCTACTCGTGCATCTGTTAAAGGAATAGTACAGGAAGGTAAGCTACCCACTCACCTTTTGCATGTGATATCTGAGGGGCGTTTGGCGCATGGTATTAGATGGGATTTGGTGAGATGAAATTGCATCTGGTCCTGTCCCAATTCCACTCCATGCTTGGGAAGAATGGAAATGCTTGGAAGTATATTATATCGAATTGCATGGGGTCCCATGCCCATTTCACTCAATGTTAGCAAGTTGTGTAGGTCCCACCATGACGTGTGGGTTATATCCACACCGTCCACCTATTTTTTGAAATCATTTTAAAGCATGGGCCAAAAAATCAGGTAAATCTAAAGCACAAGTGAACCCCACCATAGAAAGCAACAGGGATTGAATACTTACTGTTGAAAACTTCTTTGGAGCCACAAAAGTTTTGGACCTGTCTCATTTTTAGGCCCATGCCATAAAATGAGGTTACAAAACAAATGAACAATTTATATAAAACATGTGTGTTATTCTCAATAGTTTCAAATGATGGTGGATACATCCATTCAATGTACTACTGAATTACAAACAAAGCATGGAATTAAGCTTATCCCATGATGACATTGAACAATCCCTGCCATAAGTAATAATTATGTTTTTTGAATACCATCCCACCTAATCCTTCCCAATGCCATGCCTCAAACACCCCCAAAATCTCAAAGCTAAGCCACCCAATCCATGACCTAGCCAGAGATGGGCATTCCAGTCAGACCCTCCGTGGGGCCCACCATAATGTTTGTATTTTATAATGTCATTCATCCATTTTGACTAATCATTTTAATACATGAGCTTAAAAAGAGATAGATCAAAGGCTTGAGTAGACCACACCGCAAGAAGTGGTGAGTCGGTGACAATGACCCTTAATGTTAAAACCTTGATAGGGCCCACTGTAATGTTTATTTGCCAATCCAATCCATTATATAGATTGAAAGAAAAGAAAACATGAACATTAACTTGATTCAAAACTTTTGTAGCCGCTAGGAGGTTTTCAGGGATGGGCATTTAATCCCCACTATTTCCAGTGGAATACTCCACTTGAAAGTTTGATCAACTTCTTCTTCTTTTTTTTTGTTTTTTTCATTATTGAAAACGACTTGTCAAAATAGATAGATAAGATGAATAGAGCACATACATCATGGTGGGCCCCACAAAGCCAATAATAAAAGTGTTCATCTCTAGCTACGTTTTTATAACGGTAGTACCCAATCAGTGTCGGTAGGATTCCGTGAGGGCGGGGAATCACGGATTTCAGTAGGGCCTGACATGGCACGTGTTTCCCATGCTCGCGAAATCCGTTCCCATATACTTGGGTTCCCAAGTGGGACCCATGTTTCCATAATTTGGAAGTTGTTCTGCGCCTATTACATTGGATAAGGAGCCGATTAGGTGACACCGGCTAAGATGTTGCCTATGCGGTGTCGCATTCAAATAAATGTATGAGAAGGGTGATGTACGTACTCGACTTGTGAAAGATGATGTCCCCGCTCTGACAGCTTCTGCACATTAATACTATGGGAAGGAGCATTTCCTAAGAATCTTTAAAGAATGATACCTTGGGAAAACTATTTTTGTGGATTGTAAACTAATTAATGTTGTGTCTATTATTTATGGGCAAAAAAAATATACATGCTGTAATTTTTCTATCATTTTCCCTTAGGATCTATTTTTATTAAAGCCAACTTGGCAACTAGATCTCAAACTTAGGCCAGGACATTAAAGTGGACCTCACCAAATGAGTGGTGTAGATGCCTGAAGATATGTTGCCTTAAGAGTTTCTTTAACTTCCACGACGTGGATTAGGAAATGAAATGGAATAAATATTTTAATTAAAGGATGTGAATTTTTTCCGACCATGGTTTAAAATTTTCATGTCTTGGACCAACTCATCCGCCTTTTAACTGAGTCCACTTGGATGAGTCCGCTCTTTTGGAAAACTTAGGTTGAGGCACTTTTATTTTTTTTTTATCTTGGGTAAAACAATCCTAATTTATAGGCTCACGATGTTGTAGGTGTCATATTCATTCCATACACCAAGTGTGCTCTTCAATGTTAGGCCCTGAGGCCAAAAATCAACCAATAGACAACTTATGTGGGCCACACCGCGTTAACTTAGATGGTATAATTTATGTTGTTCTTATTGGTGTGGCCCATTTGAGTTTTTATTGGATTGATCTTGTTTATGTATGGTCAATATATATTAGCGGAGTTGATTTCACATGTAATACATGGTGGTTTGTATAGGGCCACCATGGATCTGGGAGAGACTCCCTGTGTGGGGAGATCATCAATGATAACATCCAATGAGTTTATTTAAAGTATGATTAAAAAGTTTTTTTTTTCTTTTTTAATACATATGGACCAATTTAGACGAAGATTCTGTTAAAATTAAGAATTTGATTTTTCAAAATCTTTAAATTCTGTTGTGCTTTATAATAAAATTAATCGCGACCCAAATCTATATCACATTGAAATTGATTTGATCATTGATCTAGACCATCCATCACGTAAGTCCCACCTTGAATCCCTATTATTCTCATAACTTCTGTCACGTGATCTTGACTGCCCAATTAATTCTTAGGGAAATGGACAATCTCTATTGATCGTACTATAAACAGCCTGATCATTGATCTAAACCATCCATCATGCAGATCTCACCATTAATTGCTCATCCTTCTAAGAAAATCACTTTAGTTGAATGATCCTAATCTTCCCATCAATATCTTAGGAAATGAATGGTTCATCTTGATCATACTACAAATGGTCCAATTAATCATTGATTCATATCATCTATCATGTGTATCTTACCTTTGACTTGTCCATCCCTCTAAAAAATTACTTTGGTTGGATGATCCTAACTACCTAATCAATGCCTACGTAAATTGATGGTTTGCATTGGTCGTATTATAAATGGTGGATCACGGCAAAATCTCTCATTAATGGCCTGTGTATGAAAATCTTCCCATGCATCCAGTTTTAGTAGAACTTGTTGGCATCTAACTAACCAATTTGGATTGTTTACCAGCTCCAATCCACTTGCCCTTGGCAGAACCCATGTAGGTCAATCTATACTATTAATATGATTATTCCACCATTTAGGGCCTGTTTGGATACCACCAAATAACTTACTTTTTTCACTTACTTTTTTTACTTATTTCGAATAAGTTTGGGTTATGATTGGTTTATAAGTAACTTTTTTACTTAAAAGTACTTAATCACTTTAGTTAATTTTTTTAGCTTTTCTAATTTTCATAATTGCTTAAGAGAGGCATAAGGAGTATAGTTGTAAACGAGTCGAGCTTGGCACAACTTGGCTCGGCTCGGTGAGTAGCTAACCCTAGCTCGAACTCAGCTTGAACTCAGCTCAGCTTGGTCATTGAGCTTGACTAGCTAGCTCAGCTCGGTTTGGTTAGTAGCTCGCACCAGTTCGAGCCAAGTTTAAACCTATGCGACATTTTCTCAAATACATAGAGTACATCTTCAATTTTTCACAGAATGCAAAACAGTAACAACAATATACATGTATTTCATCAAACTCTCGGTGGGCAACATCAAAATCATGATTTGAGGGCAGTTTTAGAATTTGAACTTTTTTTTTTTTTTTTTGTAGCGATTTGTTTCATATCCATTCCTTCCTCGCCACTAGCCGATCCCATGGAGAATGTATGCACCCGAAACAATACTTCATTGAGTTATTTCATCAAACACTTGGCGAGTAACATCAATATCAAAATAACCGAGTCACCGAGCTTATTCAAGTTAAGGTTTGATCTGAGTCGAGTCGAGCTTGGGCAAGCTCGAACTCGGCTCGTAATTTTTTCAAGCTAAAAAATTAGCTCGACTCAGCTCGAACTCAGTTTCGAACAAAGTCGAATCGAGCTTTTTTGAGTCGAGTCGAGCAAGTTAACCAAGCTAACTCGGTTCATGTACAACTCAAACTAGGAAAGACGAAAGAGAGGAGAAGCTGATAAGTATGTTGTTTGCCAAACATACTTATCTTCTTAATAAGTATAAACTAAGATAAGTAACCTATGGAAAAAGTAACTCATCTCAAGCAACTAATGATCCAAACACACCCTTAATGAAAGATGTCTAAAACAAGATACCAGAGTGGGTGATCCATTCATTAATTGACCATTATTTTGGACCGTACTATGTTTTTCCATTCCATTTATTTTTGGGCCAATGATCTAAGGATTATATTGTCCAATTTGGAAATGCTTGGGCATCATCAACCAGTTGCGTGTTCTTTAAGATCAACGGCTAGGATTCCAAATACCTGGTCCTTACATGGGAAAACTTATGCCTTAGAATACTATTCATGTTTTGATGTATTAGGGAAATGATATTTAAACCTGTCTTTTTGTAGAAAAGGATAGGATGTAAAAGGGTTTATAGGCCTATCAATAGTACCTGAGGAGCCTGACTGAGTTTAAACGGTCTCGGGTATGATTTTCAGACTTGTTTAAAAAATCTAATTGGGTTCAAATCCACCACATTATACCCATTTAAAAATTGGGTCCCATCAAATCAGATATCGGGTACCCAACTGTCTCTGTTTGGTACTATATATACTATTATATATATGAATATAATTACTATGTCAACATTAAAAATAATTTGAAAATTAAGATATTTAATGTCACAAATCATATTGTATTGGGAGAGCTTGGAGAAGATTTTTCTAAGCCCACATGCATGTGAAGCCTAGTCACATACAAATAAACCCATGTCCATACATGTTTAATAGAGCTTTCAATCTAATTTGAAACCTTATCACACCTTCTATCCTTAAAAAATTATGTCATTTCCTTCCTCTGGTAGACCACAACTTACAAAATAATTGCACTACTGAAACAAAAATAAAATAAAAATTAGCCATCTATCGTAAGAAATGAAAACAGCTAGAATTTTAAACAAAGATCTAAACAATGTGGCCCACTTGATGGAAAGCTAGGGTTTTGCACATTTGACATACTGGTGTTGGATATGGGCCCATGTGGCTCACTCATGAGCAATCACCTGTGGATGGGTCCTACACCAGATTCCCTCCCAATCTTTTATTTTGCTTTCTCTTTAGAATTTGGAAATGAATTTTAATTTCTAAATTGAATATAATAGAAGATAGGACTAGAAAGATGGAGAGATTATATGAGATGGATAACCAACATCTCATCCAAATTCCCTCGATCCCTCCCTTATGCGAACAAAAAAAGCATCCCTCGTTCAATGCACCTCAAAAATGTTAGAAACGAGAGTTTCTAGAGAGAGAAAAGAAGAAGAAAAGTTTATATATATTTTGTCAATCTAGCCTCATCTAAAGATCAAAATCATTGATTATGATCCAAAGGCCATCTTATGTTAGGAGTATTACAAATGTAAACTATCAATATTCACCAGAAAGGAATATGTTCTTAGGAACCCCACACCTGTTATGCAGATCTCAGTAGGTAGTATGATCATATGAATGGTGGGTCGAGGCACGTACATGTCGCTATCTTTAAGATAGTCTGCACCCATCGGTGTAGAGTACTAGTGTCAAAGGTCGTCGACGCTACTATCTCCTAATATATAACTCTCTAGTAATGTTTCCATACAACGTGCACTCGCTGGTAAAAAAGCAATACCAGTAGAACACCATACCCAGTGTTCGAATTATCTTCAATTTTATCGAAATATCTCCGATATTATCTTTATCTCCAGCTCAGCGATACCGATTACACTAGTAGCGATACCGATAACACTGGTAGTATCAGAAATTTCGGGTATTAGCAATGTATCACTAGCTATCGCCAACGTATCAATATCGCTAATGTAATCGCCAATATTTTCAACAATATAAATTATAGGTGTCACTTGTATTGCCAATGCATTAATATCACCAATGTATTGTCAATATTTTTTACCACGTAAATTCTAAGTAATGCTTGTATCATAAGTGTATTGATATTTTAATAATATCGCCAATGTATTGATATCATCAAAATTTTGTTTATAAATAATTTTTTTCATGGGTACATGATTATATGTAGTCTTCAATTTGTCATTGATAATCTTGATATTATCGATATTGCAACACGCGTAATATCGAGAACACAATCTTTTGTTTCCTTTCCAATTGTTGATGATTTCTTGGTGAAATATCACGTGTTGTTGTTATTTTGCAATATTGATGGATGTTTGAATGGAAGGTTGGATGGTTAAATATGTAGGATGGGATGGTTGGACTGATTTCTTACAACAACACATGCTTTTAAGGCCCTATTAAATGGAAACTTGTTATATATGCATTATTTGTGTACTTCTTTTTATTTCTAAATATGTAAATATGTACATTTTAACATCTCCTGAAGTTTCGTTGAAAATTCTACTATTTTTCCCATGTTTACCCGCATTTCCTGTTATCAACAATATTATCAACGATATCAATATTATTTCCATATGCCTGGCCAACGAAAGTTGTAGCGATATCGATACTTTGAACATTGACCATACCACACCACACAGATTTTTTTCTTATGGCCACAAACAAGCTAATTTTGATCTAAAATGAAAATGAAGAATATCTTTGTGAGAGAAGAAAATTTTTCCTTTTTTTTTTTGTTGCGATACAGAAACTTTAGCCATAATCCCTCCTTTAAAGCCTCGAAGCCACGTCTCGAAAAAGACTTGTTAAAGAGAAATGACCGTGATGTTTTACATGCCCAAATAACAAAGACACATAATGGCCTTATCAAGTGGGCCACATCCAACGGTCACAATTAAAGCAGCGGATAAAAAATATTTTATAAAATTAGGCAAAACCTAGCCCATCAAGACTCTAATTAAGGAAGCCACTCAGGCCATCTGGGGTCCGATTTACCCCCCCTACGCATGAGTATACATAGGAGTGTATGTGCGGACATGCCCGATTAAAGGTTTCCGGGCCAGATTTCCCATCAGCTGCACCCCTTGCGCGTGCATATGGGCTTGAGCATGGCTTGAGCATAGTTTAACATACTTGACAAGAGTTTATATTGAGCAAAGATATATAAAACCCATTTTTCTTCTCCCATTATATCCAATATGGGATTAAAGAAAAGCACAAAATGATAAAAAATCAAACCAACACTTGAGCTAAAAAAATTCATATGTTTTGTTGAAATACATAAATAATCCCCCACTTATTTTAACCAAAACAAATGTGGGCAAAAGAAAAAAAATAAAAAACTTATGTGTATAAATGACGGTGACAAAAAGTCTTGAATCTCACTTTGTGAATCGTACTTGGACTATAAGAAAATAGTTAATAGGGTCTTGAACTAAATTTCTTTTAAAGTAAACCATATACAAAACATATATAGAAGTTTAAGTGTTATTGTAAGGTGTTTAAGAGTTGCACTTTACGGCAATGTGCATTATCCTGGTCTTTATGAGCACTCTAGAAAATTGCCTAATTCTCATAAGAAGTGGCCCCACTTCCACACTCATATAAGTGAGTTTATCAATTGTGTCTCTGTAACAACTATCACCCCACCTTAAACAAGACTATAAACTCATTAAGGGAGTTACCTAACTTCAATTCGTTACAGAGATCTACATTACTAACATTATAAAGAGAGATAGAGAAATACTTTTTCTTAAAATGTAATGCAATTCATTAAAGAAATCACATGGAAACTTGTTTGTCCCATTAAACCTAATTCTTAGGATTCCAGTTCTTGGGTTGGGTTTCTATTTCTTATAATTTAGTATTTTATGGGCTTAAGTCCCATCTTTCTTGATGTTTTCTAAACTTTTTCCCTAACAAGAGCTTTTGTCAAAGGATCCGCAATATTCACATTAAATCTTATAAAGTTCAGAGTAAATACACCATTTTTTTAACTATTGTCTCATGCAACCATGTTTTAAACAGACTTGTCTGAATTTTCCATTATAACTTATTATTAGCTATTCCTATAGTTGCCAAGCTATCACAATAAATGGAAATAGGTAGTACCGATTTCACCCAAAAGGTATATCTATTAATAGAGTTTTTATCCATTTAGTCTCTTCACTAGTTGTTGCTAAAGCAACCAATTCAGATTCCATCATGGAATGAGCTATATAAGTTTGTTTTTTAAATTTTCATGAAACAACTCCACCTGCCATAGTGAAAAAATAGCCACTAGTAGATTTACAATCATCTGATCCTGAATTCTAATCAGCGTCACTATATCCTTACCCCATGGCTGAAAATCTTTAGTAATGAAGCCCAAGATCAGAGGTCCTTTTAAGATACGTCAAGACCCTATATATAGCATTACAATGTATTTCACTCGAGTTACTAGAGTATATACTTAGCTTGCTAATTGCGAAGGCAATGTCGAGCCTAGTGCAATTTATAACACATGTCAGAATATCGATTACACTAGCATAATCAATTTAAGATATTCCATCACCAGAATTGTATTCTAGTTTCATACTAGGGTCAAAAGGAGTACATTCATGTTTACTATCAAAGTGGTTATATTTCCTTAAAATCTTCTTTATATAATGAGATTGTGTAAGAGTTATACAATTTTCACCTCTAATTATTTTAATCCCTAAAATGACATCTGCCTCTCTAATGTCCTTCATGTCAAAATGCGAAGATAGAAAAGATTTTATTTCATTAATCATTTCAATGTTTGTACCAAATATCAAAAGATCACCTACACATGGACATACCATAATTCCAGATTTATCAGATATCTTACAATAGAAATATCTCTCACTTTCGTTAAACATGAATCCATTAGACATGATCACATAGTCAAATTTTTCATGCCATTGCCAAAGAACTTGTTTTAGCCTATATAAAGACTTTAAAAGTTTGTACATTTTATGTTCTTGACCTGATTCAACAAATCATTCAGATTATTCCATATATATTCCTTCTTGTAATTCACCATTTAGTAATACAACTTTAATGTTCATTTGGTGAATTAAAATATTATTCACCGATGCAATGACAATTAAAATTTAAATTGATGTCGTTTTCTAAACAGTGGGATAAGTATCAAAATAGTCAACACCTTCCTTTTTTTTAAATTAATTAGCTACTAATCTAACCTTATGTTTATTAATTGAACCATCAACTATTCTTTTCTTTTTTTAATAACCATTTACAGCCTAATGTTTTTATTCCAGGAGGTAAGTCAACTTATTTCTAAGTGTTATTAGATTTGATAGAATTTATTTTATCTTTGATTACTTCATTTCAAAAGGTATCATCATGAGAGGACATCACCTATTTGAATATTACTGGACCACCTTCTAGTTGAGTTAAAAACACTTGAAAATTAGGACCAAAGTCCTTTGCAATCCTTGCTCGTTTACTTCTTCTTATCTCAGGTTTAGACTCAAGATTTTTTAAGTCTTTAGCGTAAGAGTAGGAAGGTTCATTTATATTTACAAGGGTGGATTCGCCACTGGTTTGACCCCCACTGTTCTTTTGTTTATATGAAAGAACACTTTCATAAAATTCCGCATATCTAGATTCGATAATGATATTTTCACCGATATATACTAATTTATAAGTGTTATTATAAGATAGATACCCAATAAGTATACACTTGCCAGTTCTACGTCATAATTTAGGTCTTTTGGGATCAATAAGCCTAACATACGCAAGGCAGCCCCAAATTCTAAGATAGTTTAGATTTGATTTTCAGCCATTCCATATCTTATACGGTATTATTTTAGATTTAGTTGTAGTCACTCTGTTTAGTATATAACAGGTTAAACTTAAAGCTTCTCTCCAAAAACTTAAAGGAAAACTTGAACTGAACAGTATAACATTCACCATATTATTAATAAGAGTCATATTTTTACATTCTGCTATCTCATTCTATTGTGGAGAATATGGAATAACAATCTCATGAATTATGCCATTAGATTCATGGAAATAATTAAAATGCCTCGAGGTAGATTCATCGCATCTATCACTTATAAGGGTTTTGATTTTTCTATTTAATTGATTTTCTACTTCATTTTTTAAAAATAATAAATTTGAAAAATGCTTCATTCTTTAATCTTAATAAATATACATAAGTGTATCTGGAATAATTATTTATAAAATTAACAAAATATTTCTTACCTCCTCTAGTAAGATTTTCTTTAAAATAATATCAGAGTGTATCAATCCTAATAACTCTAAATTTCTTTCAATGCCTGAGAATGGTTTCCTCGTTACCTTCGACTGAGAACAAGATTCACATTTTTCAAATTCATTATTTTTTAAATGAGGTATTATACCATAAGCAGACATATTTCTAATAGACTTAGGATTCACATGACTTAATATACCATACCATAATGAAACAATGAACAATATGTGAGTAGAAGTAGTACCTTTATTAAATTCAACATTTGTTTAAACATACCATGACAATGATCAATATAGCCTTTACCAATAAAGGAGCCATTTTTTAAATTATAAATTGTTTAGACTCAATAACCTGCCGCAGACTAGTTTTATTTAAAAATAACTTGAAACAAGTTTTTTACACATATCTGACACATGAAGAACATTATCCAGAGTAATGGTCTTCCCAGAGGTGAACACTAGTTCAACATTTCCTTGTCCAATAATGTTTATTGTTACAACATTCCTCATTTGGACTTTTCTATCAGAAGGAACTTCCTCATGTTTCTTTAACTAAGTGCGATCGTAATACACATGTGCTAACACCCGTGTTGATCCATCAATCATCACATGGTTATAGCGAACCATGTTGACTTCTGTGAGCATAGTCACAGTTTTAGGTTCCTCTGTTACATTTTCTTGAGTGTAGGAGACAGCTTCCTTTTCCGCTTATAGCACTCTCTTGCAAAGTGACATAGTTTGGCACACACGTAGCAGCTAGATGATTTTTTCTTGTCATTATTTTTTTGGTTTTTAGCCTTAGTATTGAGTTTCTTTTTGAATTATTTTTTGTTCGGTTTTAAGTTATTGGGTTTGGGTTTTCCTTTCTGTTTATTCTGGCCATGCTTTTCATTAACCATTAAAACTTTGAATACATCAGATTTTTATTCTTCTATAGAGTTCTGGAGTTTTGATTCTTCATTTATTTGAATACGAACGATCAATTGTTTTATCAACAATTCTTCAGTTTTACGTGGAATGGAAATTTTGAAGTTTCTTTAAGTGGATGGCAGTTTTTCAATGACAACAGTCACCCGGGATTGTTCATTTAACTTGATCCATTCAAACATTATTTTATGAGCTATGAGCTTAAGCACATTTATCTGATGCACCACTGATGTATCATCACTCATCTGAAACTTAAAGTATCGACTAACGGCATATTTTTTAACGCTCGCTTATTCAGTCTTATACTTTTTTACTAAAGCCTTCCAGATCTTAGTAGAGGTATTATAGTCACAATACAGATCATATAACTGATTTGACAAGGCACTAAGAATATAGTTTTTCCATAGATAATCGTTATCATCCCATTTCTGACGAACTATAAATGGTTCAGGCTCAAGAAGATTTGACGGTCGTGGCTTATTGATAATGTATACCACTTTAGGGGTGATTTGGTATAAGAATATTTTTTGTTTCCACCGTTTGAAGTGTTGGCTGTCAAAATATTCAGGTCAGACAGATTTGTCATTTGAATCTCCTAAAGCCATTGGACGTTTTATATCTTAAAATTATTAGGAGTACTGCAAAAGTAAATCATCAATATTCAGTTGTAATGCCCTGAAAATTGGGGGTCATGCATACATTCGACTCCCAAGTTCCTGGGTGTTACTTATAATCAATTTTATTATTTTATGATTAATCAGGCTTAAATACGCAGTATGAAATTTCTTGAAGCATAAAACACAACCACAACTAGTCTACTGAAATGAAATAGGCTAAATATATATACACGTCCAAATGAATGTAAAAGGGTCGCACAAGGCATTGCCCAACAAAATCATAAAAATATGTCCAAAATGAATAATGAGCTGAGTCTAACACCCAGCGATCCAAATCTGTCTACTAGGTCGATGGAGAACTGTCCATTAGCTGGAAGTAGGTCAACTCGTCCTCCTCCTCAAGACTTGCACCACCAGGCTCCTCATACTCTGCATCACCTGCACCTATGGAAGAGTCTAGTTGGTATTTTAAAACACCATCCCAGAGTGGGAGTGAGTGATCAACTCAGTGGGTGCTATTAGTTTTAAGTTGTAACAAGCATCAGTTATAATATGAATTTAATGAAAAACAATCAATCATAAACACCTAACTAATCTTATTAATGCGCATACATAACGGATGATATGATGCATGCCCTCGCCACAACTCTCCCTCGAGCGACTCCATCTAACGATCGCATATGACCAACACTCCCTCAGAGCGACCTCGACTGCCGAGTCGCCACCCTAACTAGTGCGATGCAATGTGATCGTGTTAGCCGAGTTCTTAGTTAAGTCCATTCATCCAGCAGATTGGAGAATCTGATACACCCCACGTATCAATGCCCTAAGTTGGTGGTGAGGCCAAGACCCCCCAACGTGTGAGGCCGAGACCCTGCGATCCTTGATCCCATCGGGTTCCCCATCCCCGACTTCAAGCACATGGGGAGTGCCGAGGGAAAAAAATCGCTCGCGGTCACTACGAGGAGACGCGACACCCCAACGTAGGCCGACAGCTCGGACACAGTGTCTCATTCCACCATGCCCGGCTCACGAGGCGTTGGATCAGTTTCAATTTGATTATCGATGGGCTACAACAGTTGTAGGGTGTTCCACGTTCCATACATATATAAGCAAATAGGGTTAACAATCAAGGTTGGTTAGTGAATAGGTTAGACCACACGAGTCAGGCAAGTATGTGACAGACGATATTGGGTACAAGTGACTCATGTAGTCTAACTACTGTCACCCGCACGCCCTCTCTCAAATCCATGAGTTTAGCCTCAGGATAGTCCTACCAGCGGGACCACCTTCACTTCCTCATATTCTTGACCAACCCAAAAGTTTAGATGGTAATCTATAACATGTCAACTATCAATATATCAACTAGCATAAACAACATCATGTTTTCATTTTTCTTAACATACAATTCCAATTTCTCCTAACAAACAAAGCTAACAATATCAAGAACAAGGTATGTGTGTGTGTGTGGTGTGGGTTGGTGAGGAAGTTAAGCACTTTTTACATCCCTTAGAACCAAAATGCACAAGAATCAATGAATCATACATGTTATAGGGCACATCATATGAGGAATCAAGCAAGACATGGACATATATTCAACCATTGTAGCAAATCATGTGAGAGGCAAGAACAACATCATGTGAGAACTAAACAAACATACCATTCCGTGCAATTTCAAACTAAACATACAATTCTTAGGTTTTCTCTAGAATTTCTAAATACATCATTCAAGTAATCAAAATCCTTAGGCTCATAGTATAGTTGGTGCAAGACCACCCAAGGATAATAGTCCGCACCTATGGATCGTTGAGATCTTGGAAACGACCTAAGAGGGTGGATTTGGGGTCGATCGGTCGGAATCCCTAAAGCACACATTTGCATGTTAGAAATTCATACCAATCCCTTCTCAACACAAGGGTTTTAAGAAAAAAAGATGAGGGATCTTACTTAGACAATCAACAGAACGATTCTTGTGGTTATGGTGTAGGGTTTTCCTTTGAAGAAGGAATAGGGAGTTGCAAGATTGAGTTCCCTTGGGCCCACCTCGATCTATGGTCCACCCTTACTCTCCTTCACTCTCTCTTTCTCTCCTTGCTCTCTCTCTTCTCTCTTTACTCTCTCCCTCTTTCTCTCTTTCTCCCCTTTGAAGATGGAAAATCGTATGGGAAGAGGGGTGCCCCAAATGAGGCCCTTTTATAATGCCAGATTTGGTGCCAATGGCCCCAAGTGTTGGATTTTTACTATATTAACCCTATGGGAGGATTTTTCTAGCCTTTAGGACCCACTATGGGGTGTACAAGTCAGTATAAACCATAGGATAGTTAACCCTAATGATGATCTACGTATAGATATGATCGGCCCGCCATTTGGATGCGTCGATCGACAAATATGATGAGAAGTCTGTTCAACGATCGCCGATGGTCGATCGGGGCTGTGGCTATACGGATATGAGCAGGAGAATATCCTCACTCCACGTGTGAAGTTTGGTCATAAATCGATGGTCCGAAATCCTCAACTTTGCATAAGAGTGGATGACCCAATTCACTGAAGTTCCAGCTCCTTTCTTTGGGGTATTTGCGCTTCTCATGCACTCGTCCTTTGCCTCAAGTTGAGCGGTTCTGGGTAGTACCCAAATCTGACTCCCGCGATGGACGTCAAGCCCAGTAAGACGGACATTATTTTATAGTTTTGGAACTAGTGGCCCACGAACGAGCGGTCTAGAGCTTGTTTGGAGAATCGGGACATTTCTGGAATAAATTTGGTAGTGAGATTTCTCATGGGTAATTATTAGGGTTTGAATTAACTATGTTCATAGTGTGACCCATTTATAAGTAGCGAAAGTGGAGATTTGGTCGTGATTACTCTGAACCATCGGTTTTAGGCTAAAGGAGTAATGGGGTTGATTTGGTCTATTAGTCAAGATCCAGGCGGATTCGTTGGCTTCCTACGATTGATTAATCGGACTTATGCGGTTCTTACTGGTACCAGCCGTGTACAACTAACATTGAGTGCTAATGGTCAGTAAGTGATATTATAAGCTAATTATAGAAGAAAACTTCAAGGATTTTTGAAAATCCAAAATAGTGAAAAATCCAGGATGTTACATTAGTAGAAAGGAATCCATGCTTAGGAACCCCACACCTATTATACAGATCTCAGTAGATAGTATGATCAGATGAGCGTTGTGTTGAGGTGCGTTCGTGTTGCAATCTTTGAGATAGTCTGTGCCCTTTGGTGTAGAGTACCGATGTAAAAGATTGGCAACACTGCTATCTCTTAGGATACAACTCCCAAGCAATGTTTCCACACAACGTACACTCGCTGATAAAAAAGCAACACTAACACAAACCACACAGTTTTTTTACTTATGCCCATAAAGAAGTTGGTTTTGATTTAAGATGAAAATTGAGAAGATCTTGGTAAGGGAGGAAGGTTGTTTCCTTTTTTTTTTTTTATTATTTTTTTTTGCGATACAAAAACCCTAACTATAATCCCTCTTTTAAAGGCTCGAATTCACATATAAAAAAAGACCCATCATAGAGAAACAATTGTGATATTTTACATATTGGAATAACGGAGGCACGTTTCGCATTATGGAAACGGCATTATTAAGTGAGTCACATCCAATGGTCATGATCGAAGTAGCAGATAAAAAATAATTTACAAAATTGGGCAAAACCTAGCCCATTAAGACTTTAATTAAAGAAGCCACGCAAGTCATATGGGGTGATTTTGCAGCCCCCTGCACGTGAGAATACATAGGTGTGCATATGCCCACACACCTAGTCAAAAGGTTTTTGTGCTAGATTTTCCACTTGCTACAATCTTTACACGCGCAGATGAGCTTGATTATAGTTCAACATACTTGACAAGAGTGTATGTTTAGTAAAAATATGTAAGTCATTTTTCTTCTTCCATTCTATTCATTATGGTACTAAAGAAAAACACGGAAGGATAAAAAATATATATATTTTTTACAAGTTTTGTTGGAATAAACGTGACAATCTTAATCAAAGATGTGAGTCAGGCTCCTCCGGTCTTAGAAAAACAATCTTAAGTGTTATCTTGATTTTGAAAGTTGAGAGAAGCTAATTTATCTACTCGTAGTGGGTACAAGTTGCAATCATTATTAGAAATGAAAGAAATTAAATATGGAAGAGTACCTCATAAACACGGCAGTGTAATGTGTTAACACGGATGGTCTACCTATTGGGTCCTACCTGTATGAATGGCCCATATTTTACGGAGGTCTCAGGTCCAACCAGTTGGACTACAGTTTACAGACCACCCAGTGGATTACTTCCAACATGCTCAGTTCTTGTAAAATCCAATCCTCCTAATGGGTTGACCCTACTACCAGGATCACCTAGTGCTAAAATTATCCATATTCAATCATCAAGTGAGCCACACCATAGAAAATAGTGTATAGAAATTGATAAATAGCAAAATACAAATGTGGTCCACTGGATAAATGGATGGGGCTGATTTTTGCAGGAAATGTTACTCGTAGTGGGGCCCACCTATTGATAGGGTTGGATGTCCCATGCACTTACCAAGTTTGATATTATCCCTTGGGTGGACCATAATCTGTGGTCCAACACCTTCTCTATTTTAAAAACCACAAGTACCAAGAAGGTCATGACTCATGAGACCTCATGGGTATCCCGTGGAGACCCGAGTCGAATTGGATCCGGGTCCAGCACCTCAAATATAGTACCGGACCCAGCATGATGACTGGTACATTCAAAGCCGACTCAAACCAGACCAGGTGACAGCACATGTTTGGCTAGTTGGAATGCACCTTTTGCATTATTACAATACCAAGAGTAGAAAAGGACACGTACATTAGAAAAGGTCGGTGTGAAATGACTGTACATCGGAGCTTGATGGATGAACTTTGTCCGTGCTCTTTAAGTGTACGGTCCATCGATCAAGCCATCCAATAATGGGCCACCTATTGGATACCACCAAAGTGTTCTTAATTTCCATCAATTTCATGGTTTTAGTTTGAAAGGATTGTGTCAGTTCCAATTATCCAACACATGGGGGATGTTTCCCTGACCGTGGGGCCCACCTTGATTTATATATTGTATATCCACGCCGTCCATCAAAATTTTCATGTCATTTTAGGTCATAGTACCAAAAATGAAGCAGACCCAAATCTCAAGTGTACCACACATTAGGGATTGAATTCCCACCATTAAAACTTCTTAGGGGCCACAAAAGTTTTGGATCAAGATGATATATGTGTTTTCCCTTCATCCAGGTTTGTGTGACATTATCAACAGGTTGGATGGAAAATAAACATTACGGTGGGTCCTAGGATGTTTTTAATGGTGGGCATTCAATCACCACTGTTTTCTATGGTGTGGTCTACTTGAGATTTGGATCTGCTTCATTCTTGGGACTGTGCCCTAAAATGAGCTTAAAAACCTGATGGACGGTGTGGATATACACCTATATCAAGGTGGGCCCCGCGGCTGGGCTAACTGCACTTGTGTAAGATCGTTCATTTAGTGGTTTTTGAGACATGGATCGTACAAGAGGCAACCCATTGATTTGATATCAATTGTACGTGCAACAGCTACATGGGCACGGATGGGGTCCACTTGTTGCATGTTGGACCGTCCAACTAACGACCCATGCAGTCAAAGGGGAAATGTATAAATATTATCTAGTTTGGACAATCTCATCCATTTGATGAGCTACCTTCAAATGGACGGTTAAAGACGAAAATGTCAATGGTCCACTTTTAATCTCAGCCCAACAATGCTTGAGAACCCATACCCAGCCTACACAATAGAAAGGCCAAAATCATTCACGGTAAATAGGCCTAAAAGGCTGAGAGTCAGAGAAAGTCAGACCGAGGTCCAGCACACTCTGCCCGAGTATAAAATAATACTCTGGCTGAGTCTGATGGATGGTACACAGGCAGTTGGAAATTATTTAAAAATATACATGGCAGTCAAATAATTCAAGAAAAAAAAATTACAAAAACTTAATTATCTTACTATCAGATTCGTGGATATTCATTGGACGGTTGAAATGAAAATATCCATTGGTCTTGTTGCTGCAACAAAAAAGTGTCTACGGATCAGAGGTCATGAATGTTCGACCAATTTGATTATGTAATTTAGTGGCTGTGGATTCCACAATCTAATCGATCTAATTTGAATTAATTTGTGCCACGTGTACCATTTCTAAGTGCCTGCGTAAGAAGTATCGTACTCAGTCAGAGTATCAAATAACCATTTCTAAATGCCTGCGTATGAAGCGTCGTACTCAGTCAGGGTATCAAATAATCTTCTCTCGGCTAAAACCCGTGTGGATGGAAGCGGATTGGCTGGTTTACCACACACCAACAACTTTGCTGTGTGGGTACGTGTCGCGCGAGGACGAGCGCTGATGCTCTTCGAGCTCCGAGTTGTACGAACTGTTTAAAGGCTTTAAATGGACCACGCCACAAATAGCAGTGGGGACAATAATTTTTACTGTTAAAGCATTTTTAGGGCTAACCTAACGTTTACTTTCCATCCAATCAAATGGACCTGATGAATAAAAAAAACAAATACCATATTAATTCAAAATCTCTGTGACCATCAAAAGGGTTTCGATGGTACTTTTTATGGTGTAGTACACTTGATTTTTGGATCTGTTTTATTTCAGCTCAAGCCTTAGGTATAACTCATACCTAATGATGGGAACGTGGTGACATCAACCCACCAGCCACATCGGTAGCGTGTCGTACACCAACCAATCCGCTTCCGTCAGGCCCTACTTCGATGTCTATTTTATATATCCCACGCGATTCATCTGTTTTTACTGCTCATCTTAAAGCATGGTCCAAAAAATAAGGCATGTTTAAATTTTAGGCATACCATGTCACAGGAGAATGACAGTGGTTGAGCGCCCACTATTAAAAACCTCCTATGCCTGTTGTAATGTTTATTTGCCATGTAACCTATTGTTTATGTCACATAGACTTGAATGAAGGAAAAACACAAATAGTAGCTTAACCATAACTCATGTGCCGCAAAAATTTTAATGGTAAGAATTCAATCCCTGACTGTGTGGTCCACTTGAGCTTCCGATCTGCCATATTTTTATGAGGCATCTTAAAATGAGCTGAAAAAATAGATGGACGGGACGGCATGGGTATACAACACATACATCTAAGTGGGCCCATGGTCAGGGCCTCACCTACTAAGCTGTTTCCCCATCCACACCTTATCCACGTTCCTTCCAAGTTCCAGCTACGGAGCGTTTTTGTCTTTTGGCAAGAGAACAGTGCGCTGTTTCCCTATCCACGCCTAATCCACGTCCCTTCCAAGTTCCAGCTATGGAGCGTTTTTGTCTTTTGGCAAGAGAACAGTGCTCGCCTACCTCGCATACTTTTACGGTTGCCATAAATTCCACTAGAGCGGTACATGAGTTGAACCGATTGAGCTTACCACAGCTCCGTCATTGGTAGCTGACCCCAGCTCAAACTCAACTCAGCTTGGTCCTTAAGCTTGACTTGCCAGCTCTAATAGGTTTGGTCAGCAGCTCAGCTAGTTCAAGCCGTGTTCAAGCATGTGCAGGATTTTCTCAAACACATGTATTGTACCTTCAACTTCTCATGGCATGTAAAACATTAATAGTAGTTTACAAGCATTTCATTAAACACTCGATATGCACATCAAAAATCAAAATTAGAGCGTAGTTTTATCATGAAAGATTTTTTTTCTTTTGTTTTGTTTTGTATTCATACCTTCCTCGCCACCAACTGATCCTGCAGAGAATGTATGCACTTGAAACAACAATTTGTTGAGTTATTTCATCAAACATTTAGTGAGCAACATCAATATCAAAATAACTGAGTCATCGAACTGATCCAATGTAAGTTTGATATGAGGTGAGGTTTTATCCAAGCCGATTTGAGCTAGGACAAGCTCGAACTCGAATTGAAAGTTTTTCAAGCTCTAAAAATCAGCTCAACTCCGTGTCGAATCAAGCTTTTTTGGGTTGAGTTGAGCAAGTTAACCGAGCTAACTCGGTTCGTGTATAGCTCTAAGTACCACTAATTGAGCAACACGTGGGAAGAACAAGAGTGAGATCCACACAGTTCACCAGGTCTGCTGCCTTATATTCACTGCATAATCCAAAAAATCATGACCATCCAAAACACAGGTAGGCCACACCGTAGGGAACAGTTCCAATGGGAACAACTGCCATCGGCTTTGCATGAGGGTAGTTTATACACGCCATCCAATCCATTCATCTGATGTACCTCATCAAGATGAACGAAGTCCCCAAAATCCACACTATTTCAAAAATTAGATCAGCCACAAATCCCGAATATAGAGTTTTAAGGTACACCTTTGGACTATGTCCTGTGACCAATGGCGTCGACCCCCTAACCTTTTGATCTTCCGTCTCTTTGTGATCAACTTATTAAAAAAATGGAGTTGCATATCTGATAGTCGGGATTGACTGGATTGGCATTATGTCATTGTCTCTACTCTAGTGGTAGGTACGAACCAGATACACTGGTGCTTTTATTTGCATGGATCACATGCATTTTATGAGTTTTTTTTTTTTTTTTACAGTGCTCTTAGTGTCATTGGTTTACTAGGCCCATCTAATTGATAGATCTAAACCGTCTATTAAATAACACATTTGAAGGTCTATCATGCAAAAAATTTCACTGATAAGAAGAACCAATCCATCCTTTATTTGGTCCAATTTTCTATAACTTTTGCTTCTTTCAAAGCCATGGATGGGATAATTCTGATTGCAGAATGAGCATTCTATGATAGTCTCTAACAAAAAAATGGATTAAAATGCTTGATTGGACCCCTTTTATTTAAATAATCTTATTTCATATAGAAGTACATTTTATAATTGTTTACTATTTGTCAGATGGGTGTGATGGACATTGGTAGACAATGAAATGTGCCTTGGACCTAATGAATGGTTTAGATCAATGAATTGGATTATCTAAGAGTCCCAGTTCATCCATAAACTAGAAAGTAGCAATAGTCCCTCTCTGTCAATATCTCATTCCTGCAATTCCTGCATTTCCTATACTTTTCTCCTTTTGGATTTTGCGATCGAATATTCCTCGAGTAGGTTAAATGTCATACTTGGCAAAGGAAGTGAAAGCCCCTATCATACAAGCGACCAAATGTGAAAGCCCTATCATACAAGCAACCAACCCAACTATCCTAACCCTTGAGATCAAGGGATGGGAGAAGAAGGAAAAATAGTAAGGAAGCTAGCACTTCTTATTTTCGCTTGGAAGCACCCAAATTTTTATTGGTTTCTAGAAATATGTCCTTTTTCTGGTAGGTTCAGTTAAACCAAAAATCATGATATTTCGTTGTTAATCATAATCATCTAAGCCTTATCCTAAGTAATTAGGATCAGCTGTATGAATTTTATTTTGTTGGTCTGCTCTACCATAGGCTACAATTTCATTAGACTATAGGTAATCAGGTCTTTTATAAGTACTTGGCTATGTCTTTTTAAGCTTTCATTTGCTCTTTTAAGGCCTTCAACTCACTAGCTCAATCCTCTTCAACTCACTGGTTCAATCCTTCTAATCAGCGCAATTCTTAGTTTCCATTGCATATGACAAATTGAACTAAACCTAGTTTTCCTCATCTTATTATGATTTTTGACGGTCAATTAACAAAATTTTATAAGATTTCATGAAATTCGGTGCATCCAAACGCGCCTTTAGATTTAGGACAAATATATCAATAATGCCCTCCATACAATAAAATAAGAAAAATATTGTTCAACTGTTAATTATATAATTAACACTTTGTTCTTATTATGATATTTGATGGTTGATTAACAAATTTTACAAGATTTCATGAAATTTGGTGCATCCAAATGTGCCTTTAGATTTAGGACAAATATATCAATAATGCCCTCCATATAATAAAATAACAAAAATATCGTTCCACCATTAATTATATTAACGCTTTGTATGGTTGTGTGGTCCACTTACATACTTGCATCCCGATGCCATCGAAATTACAATGGCTTTGACCTAACGAACGGCCTAAATCAATATTAGAGTGTCCACATATTTAAAAGCAAAGAAGTTACATTCACCAAAGGTGATTTCAAGTTGAACGGTCCAATTCACCTCTTCTTACCTTTATGGTGAAAATTTTCATCTGGAATATAGAAGGGCTCACCTATGTAGGGAAATCATTATCATGAATATTTATCCGATCTTTGAGTTGAATTTTGAAGCAACTGATCCCCACTTAATAACATGCAGAAAGCTCAAACGATGGGATAGGTGGGCCCACCCCACCACCAACATCACTTGGCACAATTATCAAGTAAGTCCACCATTTGGTGGGTGGCATGTAGAAGGGTGGGCCACGAAGATTAAGAAGGTTCCAAATTGAAAAAGTATTGTGGTCCACCGTTAATTTGATTAGCCTCAAATTTAAATGTGAATTGGTAAATTGTATGATTGAAATCAGTAATGGATTGGTTGTTGCTCATGTGCGTAATTTACACGAGTGGTGTGCAAGTACAAAGGCATTGGTTTCATGTAATGTATGACCAATACTTTGCCATCTTGACATCATGAATGGATGGCTTTCACATGTTTGTGCTGAATGGTTATGAATAAGTGTCCCACATGGATATATTGGTCCACATGCAGATGCCTATGCATTGTGTTTTTATGAGAAAAATAAAATTTAATTTTGAAAAATAAATAACTTTAATGTATATAAAAACTTATCGTAAAAAATTCTAATTGGATTAGTAGTAAGATGATGGATTTTTGCCACCAGAACTTGGGTTCAAATCTCTAGAAGCATGTGGGGTTACTTGGGCTAGGGTTGGAGAACGTAGTTGAAGCCTAAGTGTGAGCCCTTGATTGCTTAGGGAACGAAGCAGGTCTAGCTAGAGGTTTAATCTACTAATATCTAAAGTTCTAGCCATGGTTGATTGAGTGTACTTGACATATGAGTATATTCATAGCATTAGCTCCGCATGTTGTATATGTGACAAAAATCAGGTTTACTAAGATTTGAGTGGTACTTACATATGTTGGTATGTATGTGACAACAATTTTTTACTATTGTTTGTAGTGAATAAGTGTGTGTTCGTTTTAAAGAGGCACAGGAGAAATGAGTGTGTTTGCTTTGAGGAGGCACAAAAGTGTGTAAACACCCTACCTAAGGGTTGACAAGCCGGTCCGAGAATGGTGGGACTTCTAAAACTTATTACAGACCTAAACCCAAGTTCAAGCCATGTCCGAGGCTTAAACCAAGCCCAAGCCCATTTAATTTTAGGACCTCATTAAAGCCGAGGGGATTAGACCAAAGGAGAACCAAGAGTTCACCTAGGCTCTCGACCAAAACTGAGGCCCATCCACGTGGTAAGTGGTGCATGATGCATCGTCCGCTACGTGGAGTCCCATGATATTTTATTGTGGATTAGGTGAGGAGGGGAAAAAGCAACCTGTGCCTCGGGAGTCCTGCTCAGGGTAAAATGACTCCCCATGGCCCTAATTTATGTCTCCTGACATTCAATTCAATCGACCACGATGCGCCATGTGGCACATCTACCCCAACATCCAATTACAGCCCTTATAGATTTCTTTAGCCCTAAAACTTTTTTGAAATTACTAAAATACCACCCTCAACACCTATAAATATCCTATCCCACTTCATATATCATCACTCATAATTACCAAGAAGCATTAAAGAAGAGATGAGTGAGAGAGGGAAAGTGGGTCTAGCCCATCCGACCACCAAGGAGGGAAGAAGAGTGAAAGAGAAAAAACTTTCTAGCCTCAGGTTAGCTAGTCAAGCCTAAGTCTTAGTCACTTGAGCCATCGAAAGGCCAATCAAATCCACTCCAATCAATTCTTATGACAACTCTTTCACCCACTCACCTAGCTTTGATAAGCTTTATTCATACATGCATCAACATTGTGCATCATCATCTCCACTCTCAACCACCTTTCTCATCTAGTCAATTTGAGTGTATGTATATGGCTTGTCGAAATTCCTGATCTTACTCATCAAAAACTCATATGAACTGGATTTCGACCGGTTCTCTAAGTTTGTGAGTCAGGATAGAGAAGTCTTTCCTGATCTATCGCTTGAAGTAGGTATTGCATCATCACACTACATTTCACACACTGCCTTGCATCTATTATTTACAGATGTCTTAAATCTGAGGAAATTCGACTAGCCCAAGAAAGTTCAGCTGAAAGTCCAGCAACAATGTATTTTGAACTTCCGAGAAATTCGACTAGTCAAAACATAGGTTCGACTAGTCCAAGGGCACCCTTCGACTAGCCCAAGCTATGGTTTGACTAGTTGAAGGTTACACAGACTGCACATGGACTGCATAAATTTGAGGCGGTTTCCGAACTATTCCAAGTCGGTGCGAAAGTAGGGTTTCCTAATATATAAATAAGAGTTCTTGGGGCCATTTTAAGATATTCTAAGGCTTCCTTAAAGTATTCAAAGGGTTTCTAAAAAGGTTCTAGGGTTTGCAAAGGGTGTAACAAGGGTAAGATTGGAGGTTGTTCGAATTGAGTAAGTTCTTTTTCTTTGTAATTTCTGCTTTCATAGTGAAGATTTGTCGCTTTGTGTTATAGTTTTTTTCCGAAAGTATTTTCCACGTTAAATCTTTGTATTCTCTTGTGTTTGTTTGGTGCTCTTGGATTACTATCCTAGATCCATCTCTGTATGTTCTACAGAACAATCCCCAACAGCATCATCCGTGCACAAGAGCTAATCTAATCCCTTGTATGTCGTTGAGTCCTATAAAGTAGAGATCTTACGTTTAAACGAGCAAAGAGGATGCCTAACACCTTTATTATTTGTCACTATGGTCCCTTACTCAGAATCCTAGATCGTATATTAGGAGTCTTGAAATCCTTCGATTTTCTGGCTTAAGGTTTTTCAAGGTTTAGTCGACTGTAGAAATCTGAATAATTGGTTAGTTGCGACTCTAAGTCAAATATGCAACACCTAGAGTCACAACTACACAAGAAAGCCTAGAATACCTTGTGCGTGCAACCCACCCACCATCCAGCATCCATCAAGTGTTTCTACATGAATGACTTCATGTCCCTTCAGATTCTACACAAAATAACCGAATCAAGCCATCTAAAAGCCTTGTGCAATCATTTTTGTCCTATTGTAATTACCACTTTAAAACTTCTTTTGTGAAAGTAGTGTTTACAATTGAGAATCTATTAAACATTTAAAAGGTACAAATATTCATGTTGAATTTTGAATTTACAAGTTCATTGTACCCTAAAGACAATATGTCATTTTCATTTTTTACACTTGTTGGAATATTTAGAAAATGAAGTAAATCTATCTTGAGACACTAACTATTCAAGTTAAGACTTAAACGCATAACATCTGATATTTTTGTCTTCAATTCCTTCTTTCCTCATCGTTTATTACTTTCTACTATCCAACACCTTGCAAGAGCTTAGAAGTTATATGAGTGATTTTACATCATTTCCTATGTTGTGGCCCACAACAATTTTGTAATTGGTCATATTTTTGCATGTGTCGAGAATATTAGTGTTGGTTTTCAATTTAGACATATGGCTACACATGCAGTAAATGACCCAATTTTAATTGTATGTGTGCAAATATGTATGCGTTGGGTGAGCCAGAGTTGTATTCGAATCTAATTGAATCGAACACCTTGTGGCCTCAGGTGCCAAGATAGTCTGATTAGGACCAAATCTGTGAAGATTAGCTTGACTACCTAGCCATCAATTAATAATGAGTTAGGTATTTGAGAAAGGGACAGTTAGTCCTTCGGATGAGTTTTTTCTACCTTAAAGACGATGACTTTTATCATGATGGTGATAGCTTGGTCATGTTCGTCGATAAAATAAATGTTTAGAAAGAAAATAGGAAGTATAAGGCTAAGTATCAATTTTATTAATATGAATGTAAATGCAGTGCAATTGGCAGATAAATAGAATAAAGTAGAAAATTATCGACAGGGATTTGAGCGGGAAAGACGATCGTGGAGGATTAATAACCTTCCGAACCTGAACAATCGTGAGATGGTCGTCAAAACTTGAATGGTCATGGTTTGGTCAATATGTTGCCACTAAGGAAATCACTAATTTGGGATTTGAAGAATCTGACGACAGGGTCGTGGATAGTTATCTAAACTAAATTTGACTTGTTACACCGATGTATTGGACGAAAGTGGAGACACTAAACTAAATTACATTAATTGATATGGACTTGTTACAACATGGTATTGGACAAAAGTTGAGAGGTTAAATTAAGATAAGATAGGCGTTCATGTGGGAGAAAGGATTGATAGGTAGCGTTGAGATGAAAAGAGATGTTGTGTTCGGATTAGCAAGGGCCCGGAGCTCTTTAGATTTCTTCATTTTGTGTTACTTTTATAGACTTGGGTTAGGTAGTGGCCTTACATATGGTCTCATAACTTTCGGATCAACATTTCAATCAATTAACAGCTTTTACCTGGTACGAATCTATTTTAAGATGAGATCATTCAATCATTGTGTTGCCATATGCTGTCATGTTTATATTTTTAGACGGCTTTCTCCTCTTAGCACATCGCTTAGGATCCATAGTTGCGTGTGGCCAATTAAATCCAACTATGTGTGATTGAATATTATTACCTTTATATTGTGTTGAGTTACGTGTGCACTCTAAACGATTTGTGTATATGCAACCTTTATATTCTTACCATATGTCAGTGAGAGGATGGTCGTCTCTAGGATTTTAGTTGTGCGTACGTCTTTGGGTATCCTAAAATATCTGCCATGACATGCATCTTTTGTAGAATTATATCTTAGATCCTTACAATCTCTTTTCCGCGCTATGTGAGTATTTTTTAGCCTTATATGGTGACATTCTACTATTTGTTATAAGTATTTCAAAAATATACAAAAAGTTATTGTAACTTATGTTGGTGGTTTGGTTTTTTAAAGGAAAAACATTTGAACCATATTGGATAGGAAATGAAAGAAAATTATGTTTATAAAGTATCATCCTTATAAGACTCTTATGTAATGTGCCATATTATGCACAAGGCCGTATGCGCGCGAAGGGAGGGGTGCAATTGGTGGACTTCTTGGCTCGAAAACCTTTAATCGGGCGTGTGCTTGTGTGCACACCCGAGTATACTCGCGTGCAGGGGGGTGTTGTCAGCCCTCAGGTGGGCCTGTTTGGTTCCTTTAATTAGCCAGGTTTTATTAAAATTTATAATATATTTTTTTCAGTAGTTAGATGTGGCCTACTCATCATCGGACATTTCCATTGTGTGAAACGTGCCACACCTCGGTTGGGTGCATTTTAACGGGCATCAGTTTTGATTTTTATAAGCGAGTGTTGATTTTATAAATGGAATTTTATTTATTTTTTTGGTTTTATAAAAGGGAATTTTATCGAATAGAAAAAACAAACAAAATCCCTAACCTTAAAATCTTCTATGAGAATCATCTTTCATTTTTTTAGTAATCGAATGTTGAGTGTGGTAGTTTTGGTGTTGGGATCTCTTTGGCCTGTACACGTCGAAAAGATCGATCGTTGGGCATTATATCTTGCGGATAGTATGTCGGGAGCCCCTACACCAGTCAAAATCGTCCGAGTGGCGCAAAATATCTCGAAGATAACGACATCGTTCGTGCCTTGTCCTAATGGTAGATTATTTTACATATCAACATTCAATCAGCAATCAGTGTGGGTTCCAATTAGGTTATTATTTGTTTATTTTCTTTATTTGTTTACTACAATTCTTCAACAATTTTGAGATATAGTGGCCTCTAGCTATGGGAAATACTTCGGCCATAGCTGATCAATTCATCCAAATACATTTGATAGACAACATTACAAGCGATGGAGACCCTTCATGTGGCTATGTTATCAAATAGGAAAGGCCCAAGTATTTGAATGAACCTAAATTAACTGAAGTTTATCAGAAGTGGGATGGAGATGATTATCTCTGTAAGAATTACATCCTTAGTGCTTTGTCCAATCAACTTTATAATGTATTCTGTGAACTTGCAACCTCTGCTGACATATGAAAAGCCATAGAGAAGAAATATAAGGCAGAGGAAGCAGAGGTGAAGAAATATACAGTTAGTAGAGTATGCAGTTAGTAGGTGTTTTAAATACCAAACGGTTGATGATAAGTCCATAGTTCAACAGGAAAATGAATTCAATCTAGTAGCCCATGAAATAATCTCTGAGGGGATCAAACTGAACAAGTTATTCTAAGTTGCAACTGTGATCGAAAAAGTGCCAGCATCTTGGAGAGATTTAAAATTTTCCTTCGACACAAAACTAATGAACTTCCTAAAAAAAATCTCTTAGTTCCTCTACCTATTGAAGAACAAGCGAGACTTCAAAACAAAAATAAGTGTCAAACGAGGAAATTTTTAAAATTAATTTGGTGAATGATAAGGACCGGTTTAAGGGAAAATCCTCCAATTTAAAATTGAATCAGATCAACCAGTTCAAAAAGAATTCAAAGCCCAAGTCAAAAAATAACAAGAATAAAAATAATAAGAAATCTAGAGGAAATTAGGACAAAATTGCTAGTTGTTATATATGTGGCAAACCATGTCATTTTTTAAGAGAGTTTCACCACTGTAAAAAAGAAATCAAGACCTATACCTCAAGCAAACATGACCGAAGAACCTCGAATTGTGATGATTGTTATGGAGATTAACACTGTTCATGTGGAACCGTGTGATGGCCAGTGGATTGACACGGGTGTTAACACGTATGCTTTGACCGTCGTTGGTTCAAGTTACATGAGGAGGTACCTTCCAGTAAAAAAAGTTCAAATGGAAAATGCAGTTATTGCGAACGTTGTAACCTTTGAAAAGGTGGAACTTATGTTTACCTCGAGGAAGGCTATTACATTAGCCAATGTGTTGCACATCACAGAAATGCACAAGAACTTAGTCTCGGGCTACCTTTTAAACAAGGATGGGTTGAAACAAGTTCATGAATATTATTATATTGTAATTACTAAGAACGGTTCGTTTGTGGGAAATGACTATGCAAATCATGAACACGAGATGTTTAAATTGAATATTGAAATAAATAATCTGCTTCTGCTTATATGGTGTATTATATTTCTTTGTGACATAGTAAATTGGGTAATATAAATGCCAAATCTATTAAGAACTTAGCTTCTTATAATATAATACATCATTTAAAAAATAATAAATTTGAAAATTATAAATCTTGTTCATAATTTAAGGTAAACAGAAAACATTTTCCTGATGGAAATGAATTTTGAATTAGTAGGTCTGATCCATTCTGACGTATGTGACCTTAAAAAAACTCTTAACAATGGTGGTAAGAATATTTCATTACGTTTATTGACGATCATTTTAGATATACATATGTATATCTGTTAAGATTCAAAGATGAAACACTTTTTAAATTTATTATTTTTAAAATTGAAGTAAAAAATTAGTTGAACAAAAGAATCAAAAGTCTCAGAAGTGATATACGTGGCGAATACACTTCTAATGATTTTGATGATTTTTATGAATCGAATAGTATTATTCATGAAGTTAATATTCCTTATTCTCCTCAGCAAAAATGGGGTAGTAGAATATAAGAATAATACTCTTATCAATATAGTGAATGATATGCTTCGAAATTCTAGTATTCATTTAAGTCTTTAGGGTGAAGCTTTATATTCTGCTTGTTATATCCTTAATAGAGTGCCTACAACTAAATATAAAATAATTCCATATGAGTCATGAAATGATAGAAAATCAAATGTTAGTTATTTTAAATTTTGTGGTCGTCTTGCCCATGTTAGGCTTATTGATCCCAAAAGATGTAAGTTAGGATCCAGAACTTCCAGGTGTGTACTTGTCGGGTATGCATCTCATAGCAAAGCTTATAAATTCCTAGATATCCATGATAATATCATTATTAAGTCTAAAGATGCGGAGTTTCATAAATGTACATTTCCTTATAAACTAAAGAACGGTCAGGGTCAATCCAATGAAGGTTCCTCTTCCATTAATATGGATGAACCTTTTAGCTCTCAATCTGTAGATTTAGGAGAATATGAATTTGAGTAAGAGATTAGAAGGAGAAAGTGGCCTAAGATTGCAAAGGATTATGATCCTGATTTTCATGTGTTTTTAATCCAATTAGAACGTGACTTAGTGAGTAGTGACATTGAAGGAGGCTTTATCCTCACACGATACTATCTTTTGGAAAGAAGTAATCACTGATGAAATAGATTCTATTAAGACTAATAACATATGAAAATTAATTGACGTACCTCACAGGGCAAAAACCTTGGCTATAAATGAATATTCAAAAGAAAACGTAGGACAAATGATTCTATTGAACAATATAAGCCTAGGTTGGTAGCCAAAGGTTTTAAACAAATGGAAGGGATTGATCACTTTGATACATATTCCCCTATATCTAAGATGACATCTATTTATATTTTTATTGCCATAACTTCTATTAATAACATTCTAATTCACCAAATGGATGCTAAAACAATATTTTTAAATGGTGAATTAGAATAAAAAATATATGTGGAGTAACCTGAAGGTTTTGTTATACCAAGGCAAGAAAACAAAGTATGTAGACTTTTAAAGTCCTTATATATGGACTTAAACAAGCTCCTAGAAAATGGCATGAAAAATTTAACTTCAAATGGGTTTATGTATAATGAGGGTGAGAGATGCCTTTATTCTAAGGTGTCTGGTAACTCTATGTTTTGGTGTGCTTGTATGTGTATGATCTTTTGATCTTTTATACAAACTTAGACATTATTTATGAAATCAATGTATTTTATTTTCTTATTTTGATATGAAGGACCTAGGTGAGGTTGATGTCATTTTAGGGATTAAGATTATTCGGAATGATTCTGGTATAATTTTAACCCAATCCCATTATATAGAGAAGATTTTAAGAAAATATAATTATTATAATTGCAAACCTATTTGTATTCCATTTAACCCTAGTATAAAGCTTAAAAAAAAAAAATAATGGCAAAGAAGTATCTCGGACGGAATATGCTAATGTCATTGGTAGTCTGACTTATGTTATGAATTACATTGAACTAGACATGATATTTATAGTAAGTAAACTAAGTAGATATTCTAGATATCCAAGTTATATGCATTGAAATGCATTATACATGGTTTTTAGGTATCTTAAAAGAACATGAGATCTTGGTATTCAATACCAGAGATACCTAACTGTGATTGAAGGATACAGTGATGCAGATTGGAGTTCAAGTGTATATATATGATTCAA